>NC_048579.1:77230789-77300789 GCF_013265735.2 Oncorhynchus mykiss | reverse complement strand
TATCCCAAATAGTGTCTGTATCCCAGATAGTATCCCAAATAGTGTCTGTATCCCAGATAGTATCCCAAATAGTGTCTGTATCCCAGATAGTGTCTGTATCCCAGATAGTGTCTGTATCCCAGATAGTATCCCAGATAGTGTCTGTATCCCAGATAGTGTCTGTATCCCAGATAGTGTCCTATTCCCTATATAGTACACTACTTTTGACCAGGACCCAAAGGGTGAGTTGGTTTCATAAATAAATCGGATAGCACTGAGTTAGCGATACAATCACACTGGAACATATGCTTCATGATATCTGAGTATGTTTTTCTTGTTGGAAATCTGAGACAGTGTTTGTCTCTTTAGCTGTTTGGAGACAAAGGGACTGAACGTCACAGAGTCACAAAAACACAAGAAAGAAATGAAAAATGAAATGACCCCCCCCCCCCCCACCCAAAACAACTCCCTCTTCCCTCTTGGGTTCTGAAATAAAACTAACGTCCCAGTATGTTGTTGTTTTTCCTCAATATTCCACAATAATTCATGAAATTACACACAACAACAAAAAAAACACGCTGCATAAACAGTATGAGTCACAGCGGCTGCAGGGTTACCAAGGTAACCTTCCTAATGAAACGTGAAGTACTTTTACTCGGTGTCAGATTGTGTTTGGGAGGGCCCATATCCGACTCACGTTTAGCGTTTTAATACACGAAGCTGCCAGGCTGGCAGAAAACAAATGAAATGTGAAAGGTGTTTGATTGCCAGAGTCCCTTAAGGCTTCATAACAACACAGTACTACCACAAGCACAAGCAACAAATAAAAAATAAAATGGCCGACATCAACATCTATACTGCATAGAGTGAGAAAACGAACTAAGGGTATAATAGCAGTAAGACAAGTCATTGTGCCATTAGAGGTTGATAATTATACTAAACAGGTGGAGAATAGCGCTAGCTTTATTAGCGTCATTATAATAAACAGGTGGAGAATAGCTCTAGCTTTATTAGCATCATTCTACTAAACAAGATGGAGACTAGAGCTAGCTTTATTAGCATCATTCTAAAAAAACAGGTGGAGAATAGCGCTAACTTTATTAGCATCATTATGCTAAACAAGGAGCTATGCTGTATGCTGTACAGGTGATGAAAACAGGTCAGAAACACATTGGTCAAGCCAGCTAGGTTCTAATAGCTCTCTGGCTGACTACATCCCCATCTGTACGCGTTCACGCCCTGGAATAATGTGAGTTCTGTACTGCGTTTTAGTAGAGGTTGTCTACATTTAGGTTCCACATGACTGTTTCTGGCGAGGCTGGTTTATTGGTGCATCTCTTTTAAGTACCTTGGAGATGATCCACCTCATAACAGTGGGGTCGGAAATTATTGACACCCTTGATAAAGATCAGCAATAATAACTGTATAAAATACATCATTAAAATATTGAACTATATTGTATACAAAATATTGTGGGGAAATTATATTATTTTATACTAATATATTTGCTCGGGAAAAATGTATTTTGTTTAACAAGTAATAATGTTTTTCTCAAAAAAGTAGGGGTCAAAGTTATTGGCACATCTAAAGATTCTTATAAATAAAGTAGTTAAAAAGGTTTAGTATTTAGTCTCATATTCCGAGCACTCAATGACCACACCAAGCTTTTGACTCGTTGGATACATTTGCAGTTTGTTTTGTGTCTGGAGAAGTGTGACTGGGGTTAGTGTGACTGGGGTTAGTGTGACTGGGGTTAGTGTGACTGGGGTTAGTGTGACTGGGGTTAGTGTGACTGGGGTTAGTGTGACTGGGGTTAGTGTGACTGGGGTTAGTGTGACTGGGGTTAGTGTGACTGGGGTTAGTGTGACTGGGGTCAGTGTGACAGGGGGCAGTGTGACAGGGGTCAGTGTGACAGGGGCAGTGTGACAGGGGTCAGTAGGACAGGGGCAGTGTGACAGGGGTCAGTGTGACAGGGGTTAGTGTGACAGGGGTTAGTGTGTGTGCAGGAGGGGGGTAGATATAGATTCCCTGATTCATCACATTACAGTTATTTGGAGAAAAAGAAGAAGAAGAAGAAGGAGAAGAAGAAGAAGAAGAAGAAGCAGCAGAAAGAGAAGAAGAAGAAGAAGCAGCAGAAAGAGAAGAAGAAGAAGAAGAAGAGGAAGAAGAAGAAGAAGAAGAAGCAGCAGAAAGAGAAGAAGAAGAAGAAGAAAAATAAGAGGAAGAAGAAGGAGAAGAAGAAGAAGAAGAAGAAGAAGAAGAAGAAGAAGAAGAAGGAGAAGAAGAATGAGAAGAAGAAGAAGAAGAATGAGAAGAAGAAGAAGAAGAAGAAGAAGAAGGAGAAGAAGAAGGAGAAGAAGAAGAAGAAGGAGAAGAAGAAGAAGAAGAAGAAGGAGAAGAAGAATGAGAAGAAGAAGAAGAAGAAGAAAAAGAAGAAGAAGAAGAAGGAGAAGAAGAATGAGAAGAAGAAGAAGAAGAAGAAGAAAAAGAAGAGGAAGAAGAAGGAGAAGAAGAAGGAGAAGAAGAAGAAGAAGAAGAAGAAGAAGAAGAAGAAGGAGAAGAAGAATGAGAAGAAGAAGAAGAAGAATGAGAAGAAGAAGAAGAAGAAGAAGAAGAAGAAGGAGAAGAAGAAGGAGAAGAAGAAGAAGAAGAAGAAGGAGAAGAAGAATGAGAAGAAGAAGAAGAAGAAGAAAAAGAAGAGGAAGAAGAAGGAGAAGAAGAAGGAGAAGAAGAAGAAGAAGAATGAGAAGAAGAAGCAGAAGAAGAAGAAAAAGAAGAAGAAGGAGAAGAAGAATGAGAAGAAGAAGCAGAAGAAGAAGAAGAAGGTCTGCTGCAGTATAAACCTGCTCATGTCCTTTATAGAGCCCCACATCTCTACAGTCAGCAGCACAGATGCCATCCTCCACCACCTCTCCTTCCCTGCCTCACCCTTCCTTCTCCCCTCCCAGCTGGCACTGTATGGGTTCCTGGACATCGCCCAGCCAGTGGTGTGTGTCCATCCATCCAACGTCTGTCTACATGTGGTTCACGTACACCCCCCCCCCCCCCCCCCTCCCCAGACACACACACACACACACACACACACACACACACACACATTAAACCCACAGAGTCGGCCTCCTGTCAGCACTCAGTCAACATCCAGGACACTTGGAACTGCCCCTGTAATGTTCTGTCCGTCTGTCTGCTTTGGTTATGGCTCACGATGAGGGAGTGTTGTTGTCTGTCTGCTTTGGTTATGGCTCATGATGAGGGAGTGTTGTTGTTGTCTGTCTGCTTTGGTTATGGCTCATGATGAGGGAGTGTTGTTGTCTGTCTGCTTTGGTTATGTCTCATGATGAGGGAGTGTTGTTGTCTGTCTGCTTTGGTTATGTCTCATGATGAGGGAGTGTTGTTGTCTGTCTGCTTTGGTTATGTCTCATGATGAGGGAGTGTTGTTGTCTGTCTGCTTTGGTTATGGCTCACGATGAGGGAGTGTTGTTGTCTGTCTGCTTTGGTTATGTCTCACGATGAGGGAGTGTTGTTGTCAGTCTGCTTTGGTTATGTCTCACGATGAGGGAGTGTTGTTGTCAGTCTGCTTTGGTTATGTCTCACGATGAGGGAGTGTTGTTGTCAGTCTGCTTTGGTTATGGCTCACGATGAGGGAGTGTTGTTGTTGTCTGTCTGCTTTGGTTATGTCTCACGATGAGGGAGTGTTGTTGTCAGTCTGCTTTGGTTATGGCTCATGATGAGGGAGTGTTGTTGTCTGTCTGCTTTGGTTATGGCTCATGATGAGGGAGTGTTGTTGTCAGTCTGCTTTGGTTATGTCTCACGATGAGGGAGTGTTGTTGTTGTCTGTCTGCTTTGGTTATGGCTCATGATGAGGGAGTGTTGTTGTCTGTCTGCTTTGGTTATGTCTCACGATGAGGGAGTGTTGTTGTTGTCTGTCTGCTTTGGTTATGGCTCATGATGAGGGAGTGTTGTTGTTGTCTGTCTGCTTTGGTTATGGCTCACTATGAGGGAGTGTTGTTGTTGTCTGTCTGCTTTGGTTATGGCTCATGATGAGGGAGTGTTGTTGTTGTCTGTCTGCTTTGGTTATGGCTCATGATGAGGGAGTGTTGTTGTCTGTCTGCTTTGGTTATGGCTCACGATGAGGGAGTGTTGTTGTCTGTCTGCTTTGGTTATGGCTCATGATGAGTTAGTGTTGTTGTCTGTCTGCTTTGGTTATGGCTCACGATGAGGGAGTGTTGTTGTCTGTCTGCTTTGGTTATGGCTCATGATGAGTTAGTGTTGTTGTCTGTCTGCTTTGGTTATGTCTCACGATGAGGGAGTGTTGTTGTTGTCTGTCTGCTTTGGTTATGGCTCATGATGAGGGAGTGTTGTTGTCTGTCTGCTTTGGTTATGGCTCACGATGAGGGAGTGTTGTTGTCTGTCTGCTTTGGTTATGGCTCATGATGAGTTAGTGTTGTTGTCTGTCTGCTTTGGTTATGGCTCATGATGAGGGAGTGTTGTTGTCTGTCTGCTTTGGTTATGACTCATGATGAGGGAGTGTTGTTGTCTGTCTGCTTTGGTTATGTCTCACGATGAGGGAGTGTTGTTCTCTGACTGCTTTGGTTATGACTCATGATGAGTTAGTGTTGTTCTCTGTCTGCTTTGGTTATGTCTCACGATGAGGGAGTGTTGTTGTCTGTCTGCTTTGGTTATGGCTCATGATGAGGGAGTGTTGTTGTTGTCTGTCTGCTTTGGTTATGACTCATGATGAGTTAGTGTTGTTCTCTGTCTGCTTTGGTTATGTCTCACGATGAGGGAGTGTTGTTCTCTGTCTGCTTTGGTTATGTCTCACGATGAGGGAGTTAGATGAGCGTTGTTGTGTTGTTATTGCTGGAATGGTAAATGAACAGCAACCCAAATGGGAGGCCACTCTGTTTGTCTCCTTGCGGGCTGTAAAACAACTGTCCTGGAATGGGCTCTGGCAGCGAGCACAGTGACACTGACACCAACCCAGGGCGGCCTCACTACATAGGGCACTACTCTGGGCCCTGGGCCTCACTACATAGGGCACTACTCTGGGCCCTGGGCCTCACTACATAGGGCACTACTCTGGGTCCTGGGCCTCACTACATAGGACACTACTCTGGGTCCTGGGCCTCACTACATAGGGCACTACTCTGGGCCCTGGGCCTCACTACATAGGGCACTACTCTGGGCCCTGGGCCTCACTACATAGGGCACTACTCTGGGCCATGGGCCTCACTACACAGGGCACTACTCTGGGCCATGGGCCTCACTACATAGGGCACTACTCTGGGTCCTGGGCCTCATTACATAGGGCACTACTCTGGGTCCTGGGCCTCACTACATAGGGCACTACTCTGGGCCATGGGCCTCACTACATAGGGCACCACACTGGGCCCTGGGCCTCAGTACATACTGTAGGGCACCACACTGGGCCCTGGGCCTCAGTACATACTGTAGGGCACCACACTGGGCCCTGGGCCTCAGTACATACTGTAGGGCACCACATTGGGCCCTGGGCCTCAGTACATAGGGCACCACACTGGGCCCTGGGCCTCAGTACATAGGGCACCACACTGGGCCTCAGTACATAGGGCACCACACTGGGCCCTGGGCCTCAGTACATACTGTAGGGCACTACACTGGGCCCTGGGCCTCAGTACATAGGGCACCACACTGGGCCCTGGGCCTTAGTCATATAGAAAACAAGGAGCCATCTGGGACTCTAGCCAGGTCTCAGCTGGACCTTTGCAGCTGCTGCTGCTCTCTCATTACACTGTATTACTATTAGGGTTGGAATATTCTGATGTCACAAAGACTTTCCCTGGCAACATCTCATCACTAGGCTGCTATGGTGTGGTGTGGTGTGGTGTGGTGTGGTGTAGTGTGGTGTGGTGTGGTGTGGTGTGGTGGGGTGTAGTGTGGTGGGGTGTAGTGTAGTGTGGTGTAGTGTAGTGTAGTGTGGTGTGGTGTGGTGTGGTGGGGTGTAGTGTGGTGTGGTGTGGCGTGGTGGGGTGTAGTGTGGTGTGGTGTGGTGTGGTGGGGTGTAGTGTGGTGTGGTGGGGTGTAGTGTGGTGTGGTGTGGTGTGGTGTAGTGTAGTGTAGTGTGGTGTGGTGTGGTGTGGTGTGGTGTGGTGTGGTGGGGTGTAGTGTGATGTGGTGTGGTGGGGTGTAGTGTGGTGTGGTGTGGTGTGGTGTGGTGGGGTGTAGTGTGGTGTGGTGTGGTGTAGAATAGGGTGGTGTGGTGTGGTGTAGTGTAGTGTGGTGTGGTGTGGTGGGGTGTAGTGTGGTGTGGTGTGGTGTGGTGTGGTGGGGTGTAGTGTAGTGTGGTGTGGTGTGGTGTAGTGTGGTGTGGTGTGGTGTAGTGTGGTGTGGTGTGGTGTGGTGTAGAATAGGGTGGTGTGGTGTAGTGTGGTGTGGTGTGGTGTGGTGGGGTGTAGTGTAGTGTGGTGTGGTGTGGTGGGGTGTAGTGTGGTGTGGTGGGGTGTAGTGTGGTGTGGTGTGGTGTGGTGTAGTGTAGTGTGGTGTGGTGTGGTGTGGTGTGGTGTGGTGGGGTGTAGTGTGATGTGGTGTGGTGGGGTGTAGTGTGGTGTGGTGTGGTGTGGTGTGGTGGGGTGTAGTGTGGTGTGGTGTGGTGTAGAATAGGGTGGTGTGGTGTGGTGTAGTGTAGTGTGGTGTGGTGTGGTGGGGTGTAGTGTGGTGTGGTGTGGTGTGGTGGGGTGTAGTGTAGTGTGGTGTGGTGTGGTGTAGTGTGGTGTGGTGTGGTGTAGTGTGGTGTGGTGTGGTGTGGTGTAGAATAGGGTGGTGTGGTGTAGTGTGGTGTGGTGTGGTGTGGTGGGGTGTAGTGTAGTGTGGTGTGGTGGGGTGTAGTGTAGTGTGGTGGGGTGTAGTGTAGTGTGGTGTGGTGTGGTGGGGTGTAGTGTGGTGTGGTGTGGTGTAGTGTGGTGTGGTGTGGTGTGGTGTAGAATAGGGTGGTGTGGTGTAGTGTGGTGTGGTGTAGTATAGGGTGGTGTGGTGTGGTGTAGTATAGGGTGGTGTGGTATAGTGTAGTGTGATGTGATGTGGTATAGTGTAGTGTGGTGTGGTGTAGAATAGGGTGGTGTGTGGTAGTTCCTGCCAACTCCCTTACTCCTCATCAACACTAGGAGAGAGAATCAACGATCTGATAAAACTCCCAATGTATCGCTTTTGGCTCTGTTCTATTCCAACGTTGTATCATTTGCTAAACACTTAGTGCCTGAGTGCCATGCAGGCCAGCTTTCAAATCCAGAAGCATGAGTCAGCGAGCCGGGCCGAAGGTGGACATATGGGCTATTCTATAGCAGGACTGTCCCTTGGGTTTCCAGAACCAGAGACGAGAACCATTTTGGCCGCCTGCCAAACGGCACCCTGTTCCCTTTATATAAGTGCACTGATTTTGACTGGTCCTTAGTTTCTGTGCTGCTGGAGGTTATCCCAGGTCAGGCCAGTGGAGAAGGAAATGTCTTTATGTTTCCTGAAGGAGAATGAGAATCCCAGATCTGTTAGGTCTGGACTGAAGCATTTCCATAATGTCTAAATCATTCAATGATGCCCTGGAGGAGAAACGGAGAACTGGCTGAACAGTGTGGGTTACGTCACAAATAGAACCCTATTCCCTTTGTAGTGCACTACTTTAGACCAGGGCTCCCATAGGGCTCATAGGGATCTGGTCAAAAGTAGTGCACTAAATAGGGAATAGCGTGCTCTTTCTGACACACCCTATACCAATGCAGAACTCAGGGTCATCAAGATTCGTCTCATCCAGATTAGACCTGTGAGTCTGTAGTCCTACATCCCATCCAGATTACACATGTGAGTCTGTAGTCCTACATCTCATCCAGATTACACATGTGAGTCTGTAGTCCTACATCTCATCCAGATTACACATGTGAGTCTGTAGTCCTACATCTCATCCAGATTACACATGTGAGTCTGTAGTCCTACAGTACGTCTCATCCAGATTACACCTGTGAGTCTGTAGTCCTACGTCTCATCCAGATTACACATGAGTCTGTAGTCTTACAGTACGTCTCATCCAGATTACACATGTGAGTCTGTAGTCCTACAGTACGTCTCATCCAGATTACACACGTGAATCTGTAGTCCTACATCTCATCCAGATTACACATGTGAGTCTGTAGTCCTACATCTCATCCAGATTACACCTGAGTCTGTAGTCCTACGTCTCATCCAGATTACACCTGTGAGTCTGTAGTTATCCAGATTACACGTGAGTCTGTAGTCATCCAGATTACACATGTGAGTCTGTAGTCCTACATCTCATCCAGATTACACATGTGAGTCTGTAGTCCTACAGTACATCTCATCCAGATTACACACGTGAATCTGTAGTCATCCAGATTACACCTGTGAGTCTGTAGTCATCCAGATTACACCTGTGAGTCTGTAGTCCTACGTCTCATCCAGATTACACATGTGAGTCCGTGTAGCCCTGCGGTACTTCTCACTGTGAGAGTGGTTGGTTTGTTTGTGTGGGTTTGGAGCTAGGGCAACTTTCACCCAGCATGCCCAGTCATTTGTGTCAACTAAAGTAAAGCTGTAGACTAGATTCCTATCTATATTTATAAGACCTACTGTGATACCTTCAGGGGGATGTATTGAGAGAAGCTACTAACTCATGCCAGAGGCAAAAGGTCCAGTGTGTAGATGGAGACGGTAACTGAGATCTGAACCATCACGGTGCTCTGTCTGGTGACACCAGCATGGAGAGAGGAGGAAACGGCTGCAACTCTTGTTTCCTGTTCGCCCTCTTGTTTCCTGTTGGCTGTTTTAACCTTACATAACATAGTGATCAGAACAAAATAGTTTATTTAATATAACAAAAATAACAATGGGTTTTAAAGTGAAAGGTCGTCCTGTCAATGTATGTTGTCTTTATTCTTTTGGAACTTCTGTGTGTGTAATGTTCACTGTTCATTTTTTATTGTTTATTTCACTTTTGTATATTATCTACCTCACTTTGTTTTGGCAATGTTAACACATGTTTCCTACATATGTTACCGTAGTCAAAATACATCACCTGGAGGGAGTGTCATTGTAGCAGTAAGGGATGGATCGACCTTTACAGAATGTTGACCTGGAGGGAGTGTCATTGTAGCAGTAAAGGATGGATCGACCTTTACAGAATGTTGACCTGGAGGGAGTGTCATTGTAGCAGTAAGGGATGGATTGTGGCTGTAACCAATGGCTGTGCTGTGTGGGCCTAACCAATAGCTGTGCTGTGTGGGCCTAACCAATAGCTGTGCTGTGTGGGCCTAATCAATAGCTGTGCTGTGTGCTGCCTAACCAATAGCTGTGCTGTGTGGGCCTAACCAATAGCTGTGCTGTGTGCTGCCTAACCAATAGCTGTGCTGTGTGCTGTGTGCTGTGTGCTGCCTAACCAATAGCTGTGCTGTGTGCTGTGTGCTGCCTAACCAATAGCTGTGCTGTGTGCTGTGTGCTGCCTAACCAATAGCTGTGCTGTGTGCTGTGTGCTGCCTAACCAATGGCCGTGCTGTGTGCTGCCTAACCAATGGCTGTGCTGTGTGCTGCCTAACCAATGTCTGTGCTGTGTGCTGCCTAACCAATAGCTGTACTGTGTGGGCCTACGGTGGCAGTTCAGGAGGAGAGTCAAAAGCTTCTTCCAAATTTTGTGGGGGGATTAGGTTATGGGCTATGTTCTGTTCAGTTTGAGAAGGAGAACACGAAGTTGAGGAGAGGAGGTCAATTTGAATTGCTTGCTACTCCTTTAATTAATTTGATTAAATACAAGATGTTTCTTGTCCATGAGGTTGACGTCACAATAAGTCAGATTCGAGTCATTTACATTGTGGTGCTGAAACTCGAAGCAGAAGCTGGGGCACAATCATTCAGGAAATGGACAGCTCACGGTGCTGAAAGTAGGCAAATTCGAGTAGGCATAATTCATTTAAACCGTCTTCATTTTAATTAGACTTTACTAACAACAAGGAGGGCTTTGTGTTGGAGCCCTTTTCTTCCCCTCTAAAGAAATGAGCGGTAAGACCTACCTGTTTGACAGACGACATTAGGTTATAGGCTGCTATATACATAGATTTTGGCGGTCAATTCCTCCACCCACCATGCCCTCTTTAACTAGAATACCTCCGTGTCAGTGAAGGGCTGTGAAGTTAAAACTAAGACTCGAACTGAGGGGGTATGAGAGGGAATGCCTTAGGCCTACTTTTTATTAAAGAAAATAGCAAAAAAAAAGCACAGTCCTTGTTAGTTTAAGATTTTGTTCTTGGACAGATCAGAGCCTTTGATATTGCAGTTTTTAGAAACTGCTCTTCGACCTGTAATCATTTCATGGCAACGCAGGAAGTCTGATAGCAGGAAGTCTGATAGCAGGACGTCTGATAGCAGGAAGTCTGATAGCAGGAAGTCTGATAGCAGGAAGTCTGATAGCAGGAAGTTTGATAGGAAGTCTGATAGCAGGAAGTTTGATAGGAAGTCTGATAGCAGGAAGTTTGATAGCAGGAAGTCTGATAGCACACAGGGCTGTGGGCCATAGGTTGTGTGTTCGCAGACCACCATGGACAAGAGCAGGGGTAAGAAAGATGTCCTTTATAGCAAAATCATTCCATGAATCTATCATCATATTTGCAGGTATTTTTTTTCAAACATTTATTGCGATTCTACTTCATTTTGTAATATTATCAGACTATGTTTTAAATACCACACACATTACCGACATTACAGACTAAGAATGGACAGAGAGATAGGCCTATGTGTTCAACCTTATCATTTATTTTATCCGATGCCAAATCAGTGTGTCTTGTTTGCAACGAAACATGACATTTGAGATGTCATCAGGAATCTGTGGATGGTACTTTCAAAAGTTATTTCCACCTTTCTACCCCAGACAGAGTAGAACTACTACTATTGGCCACTCTTTATCCGTGGCTTAACGCAATGAGAGAAGGTCACAAGTGTTTTCCCTGAAATCTGGTTGGGGTTTAAATAGAATTTGTTCCTAACTGGCTTGCCTACTGAAATAAAGGTTCAAATTTAAAAAACAAAATGGACTCCAACAGAAAGCCCTCTTCTTGTCTAATTAAAATGAGTACAATTTTGCCTCGTTTCAGCACCGTGAGCTGTCCATTTCTGGTTCACTGTGCCCCAGCTGCTGCTTCCAGTTTCAGCACCGCAATGTATTAGAATCTGGCTGTTTGTGACGTCAATAACAAAAAAAAAAACATAATGGTCAAGAAACTATATTGTTTTTAATAAAATAAATTAAAGTAGTAGCAAGCTATCAAATTTGACCTCCTGTTCTCCTTCTCATCTTCGTGCTCTCCTTCTCAAACTGAACAGAACATAGCAGGACTAACACAGGCTAGTCCAAAAGGAAAAAATCCTTTCGGGAAAGAATCCTTTGACTCTCCTCCTGAACGGCCACCGTAGGACCAACACAACACAGCCACTGGCTAAGCAGCACACAGCACAGCCATTGGCTAGGCAGCACACAGACATGTTTTTTGATCAGCAATAGCAGGTCAGGCTCATGGTTGGAATATCCATTGCAGTGTAATGCACTCTAGTTGTATTTACACCCCCCCCCCAGCAGCTTTCTTATTAATATAACTATGCTCTGTGCTTTTTCCCAGCATGCAGTAGACTATGGATCATTTGATTGAGACCACGCTAACTAGCCTATAGGCAGGCACACTTAATATTGCACGTCCAGAGGAGACTCAGAGATGAGGGGCGACATCTGGCACACATTGACATTCAGCCTAATAAGCAACTAGTTCTAGAACACGGAGAAATATAGACATTTCATCAATTACAAATGACATGACCCTCCCTGGACTAGATTTCAAATAAAATACTAAACCCTCCCCTTGACTGAAATGTAAAAAGCATGACCCTGCCCTCATTTTCCTCCAGGTCAACAATCTGTAAAGGTCGATCCTATTACAGGGGCTGAGTCACAGGGCTATATAAATACATTTGATTTGATCCATCCCTTATCTGATCAAGTTCCTTTGACAGGAATAATCAACAGCACAGAACTTCAACTGGATTTGCCACAAGTCTATAGCCTAAAATCCAGACCTGTTTGGTGGCTAACATTCTACTCCTTGTACTCTGTGGACCATGGCATATGCCAAAGATGTTTGGAGTAGAATGTTAACACAGACAGACTGGTACCCAGGCTAATTTGTTGCCTCGGTGATGTATTTAGAATTCTGTCATCTTTATGTTCTGTTATGTATTTACTTCCTGATATATTGATCAATTATCAAGATATTTGGTGATAATCTAAAGGATATTATATATCTGTCTCTTGTCTATCGAATAGGTCAAGGTGTGTCCAGAAGGCTTCTACGGCATGTTCTGATTGGCTGCTCCGTGGTGATGTGCTTCCTGGTTCCATTCTACAAGCCAATCATCAGCCTGCTCCCACACCCTGCTGGCCAGGCATCACAGAATAAGAAGGTTCCCTGGGACAACCCTGAAGGTTCCCTGGGACAACCCTGAAGGTTCCCTGGGACAACATTCCACACCCTGCTGGCCAGGCATCACAGAATAAGAAGGTTCCCTGGGACAACCCTGAAGGTTCCCTGGGACAACATTCCACACCCTGCTGGCCAGGCATCACAGAATAAGAAGGTTCCCTGGGACAACCCTGAAGGTTCCCTGGGACAACATTCCACACTCTGCTGGCCAGGCATCACAGAATAAGAAGGTTCCCTGGGACAACCCTGAAGGTTCCCTGGGACAACATTCCACACCCTGCAGGCCAGGTATCACAGAATAAGAAGGTTCCCTGGGACAACCCTGAAGGTTCCCTGGGATAACCCTGAAGGTTCCCTGGGACAACATTCCACACCCTGCTGGCCAGGCATCACAGAATAAGAAGGTTCCCTGGGACAACCCTGAAGGTTCCCTGGGACAACATTCCAGACTCTGCTGGCCAGGCATCACAGAATAAGAAGGTTCCCTGGGACAACCCTGAAGGTTCCATGGGACAACATTCCACACTCTGCTGGCCAGGTATCACAGAATAAGAAGGTTCCCTGGGACAACATTCCACACTCTGCTGGCCAGGCATCACAGAATAAGAAGGTTCCCTGGGACAACCCTGAAGGTTCCCTGGGACAACATTCCACACTCTGCTGGCCAGGTATCACAGAATAAGAAGGTTCCCTGGGACAACCCTGAAGGTTCTCTGGGACAACATTCCAGACTCTGCTGGCCAGGCATCACAGAATAAGAAGGTTCCCTGGGACAACCCTGAAGGTTCCCTGGGACAACCCTGAAGGTTCCCAGGGACAACATTCCACACCCTTAGTCAGACCAGGCAACAAAGCATTCATAAGTCTGATTACCAACATGCCCAGATAGAACAACACATGAAGACACCTATCGGACACGCCCAGACAGAACAGCTCATCAAGACACCTGCTGGACACGCCCAGATAGAACAACACATCAAGACACCTGTCGGACACGCCCAGACAGAACAACACATCAAGACACCTGTCGGACACGTCCAGACAGAACAACACATCAAGACACCTGCTGGACACGCCCAGATAGAACAACACATCAAGACACCTGCTGGACACGCCCAGATAGAACAACACATCAAGACACCTGTCGGACACGTCCAGACAGAACAACACATCAAGACACCTGCTGGACACGCCCAGATAGAACAACACATCAAGACACCTGTCGGACACGTCCAGACAGAACAACACATCAAGACACCTGCTGGACACGCCCAGATAGAACAACACATCAAGACACCTGCTGGACACGCCCAGATAGAACAATACATCAAGACACCTGTCGGACACACCCAGACAGAACAACACATCAAGACACCTGCTGGACACGCCCAGATAGAACAATACATCAAGACACCTGTCGGACACACCCAGACAGAACAACACATCAAGACACCTGCCGGACACGCCCAGATAGAACAACACATCAAGACACCTGTCGGACACGCCCAGACAGAACAACACATCAAGACACCTGTCGGACACGCCCAGACAGAACAACACATCAAGACACCTGTCGGACATGCCCAGATAGAACAACACATCAAGACACCTGTCGGACATGCCCAGACAGAACAACACATCAAGACACCTGTCTTAGGGGAGCAGATTAACTATAGGGGAGCAGATTAACTATAGGGGAGCAGATTAACTATAGGGGAGCAGATTAACTATAGGGAAGCAGAGGAACTATAGGGGAGCAGAGGAACTATAGGGGAGCAGATTAACTATAGGGGAGCAGATTAACTATAGGGAAGCAGATTAACTATAGGGGAGCAGATTAACTATAGGGGAGCAGATTAACTATAGGGGAGCAGATTAACTATAGGGAAGCAGAGGAACTATAGGGCAGCAGATTAACTATAGGGGAGCAGATTAACTATAGGGGAGCAGATTAACTATAGGGGAGCAGATTAACTACAGGGGAGCAGATTAACTACAGGGGAGCAGATTAACTATAGGGAAGCAGATTAACTATAGGGGAGCAGATTAACTATAGGGGAGCAGATTAACTATAGGGAAACAGAGGAACTATAGGGGAGCAGAGGAACTATAGGGGAGCTGATTAACTATAGGGGAGCAGATTAACTATAGGGAAACAGAGGAACTATAGGGGAGCAGATTAACTACAGGGGAGCAGATTAACTATAGGGGAGCAGATTAACTATAGGGGAGCAGATTAACTATAGGGGAGCAGATTAACTACAGGGGAGCAGATTAACTATAGGGGAGCAGATTAACTATAGGGGAGAAGATTAACTATAGGGGAGCATATTAACTACAGGGGAGCAGATTAACTACAGGGGAGCAGATTAACTATAGGGGAGCAGATTAACTATAGGGGAGCAGATTAACTATAGGGGAGCAGATTAACTATAGGGGAGCAGATTAACTACAGGGGAGCAGATTAACTACAGGGGAGCAGATTAACTATAGGGGAGCAGATTAACTATAGGGGAGCAGATTAACTATAGGGCAACAGAGGAACTACAGGGGAGCTGATTAACTATAGGGGAGCAGATTAACTATAGGGGAACAGAGGATCTATAGGGGAGCAGATGAACTATAGGGGAACATAGGGACTATAGGGGAGCAGAGGAACTACAGGGGAGCAGATTAACTATAGGGAAGCAGAGGAACTATAGGGGAGCAGATTAACTATAGGGGAGCAGTTTAACTACAGGGGAGCAGATTAACTATAGGGGAGCAGATTAACTATAGGGGAGCAGATTAACTATAGGGGAGCAGATTAACTACAGGGGAGCAGATTAACTATAGGGGAGCAGATTAACTATAGGGGAACAGATTAACTATAGGGGAGCAGATTAACTATAGGGGAGCAGATTAACTATAGGGGAGCAGATTAACTATAGGGGAGCAGATTAACTACAGGGGAGCAGATTAACTACAGGGGAGCAGATTAACTATAGGGGAGCAGATTAACTATAGGGGAGCAGATTAACTACAGGGCAACAGAGGAACTATAGGGGAGCTGATTGACTATAGGGGAACAGAGAGGTATGGCTTTTTCCAGTATAACACAGTAATGGGTTTTCCAGTAGAACACAGTAATGGTTTTTCCAGTAGAACACAGTGATGGTTTTTCCAGTAGAACATAGTGATGGGTTTTCCAGTAGAACACAGTGATGGGTTTTCCAGTAGAACACAGTGATGGGTTTTCCAGTATAACATAGTGATGGTTTTTCCAGTAGAACATAGTGATGGTTTATCCAGTAGAACATAGTGATGGGTTTTCCAGTAGAACATAGTGATGGTTTTTCCAGTAGAACATAGTGATGGGTTTTCCAGTAGAACACAGTGATGGGTTTTCCAGTAGAACACAGTGATGGGTTTTCCAGTAGAACACAGTGATGGGTTTTCCAGTAGAACATAGTGATGGGTTTTCCAGTAGAACACAGTGATGGGTTTTCCAGTAGAACATAGTGATGGGTTTTCCAGTAGAACATAGTGATGGGTTTTCCAGTAGAACATAGTGATGGGTTTTCCAGTAGAACACAGTGATGGGTTTTCCAGTAGAACACAGTGATGGGTTTTCCAGTAGAACATAGTGATGGGTTTTCCCTTAGGTGTCTTTGTTCTAATTGAATGTTGCTGATTCTGCTGCTGTCACAGGTTATTCTGGCCATGTCTCGAACCATACAGATGTTATATGGCTGAGTTCTTTCACCTTATTAAACCAACACCTTCCTATCAACCCATGAATACTGGTGCATTATGGGGCTGGATTAGAGGCAGACCACCTCAGGCTCCTTGGCTGGATATAAGAGATGTATTCTGAGATAGGACATCTCCTTAGGCAGCAGAGAGAGAGAGGGTGGGGTGGGGGGGAGGAGGAGAGAGAGAGAGAGAAATAGAGAGAGGGAGACAACAGCAGCACCTAGATATTCTGCACAGATTCTGCCAGACCTGGGCCCTGACAGTAAATCTCAGTAAGACCAAAAAAATGGTGTTCCCAAAAAGGTCCAGTCACCAGGACCACAACTACAGATTTCATCTGGACACCGTTGTCCTACAGCACAGAAAAAGCTATACATACCTTGGCCTAAACATCAGCGCCACAGGTAACTTCCACAAAGCTGTGAATGATCTGAGAGACAAGGCAAGAAGGGCATTCTATGCCATCAAAAGGAACATAAAATTTAACATACCAATTAGGATCATGCTAAAAATACTTGAATCAGTTATAGAGCCCATTGCCCTTTATGGTTGTGAGGTCTGGTGTCCACTCACCAACCAAGACTTCACAAAATGGGACAAACACCAAACTGAGACTCTGCATGCAGATTTCTACAAAAATATCCTCCGTGTACGTAAAACGTAAAACATCAGATAATGCAGAGCAGAATTAGACCAGGCCCGCTAATTATCAAAATCCAGAAAAGAGCCGTTAAATTCTACAACCACCTAAAAGGAAGTGATTCCCAAACCTTCCATAGTAAAGCCATCACCTACAGAGAGATGAACCTGGAGAAGAGTCCCCTAAGCAAGCTGGTCCTGGGGCTCTGTTCACAAACTCAAACACACCCTACAGAGCCCCAGAACAACAGCACAATTAGACCCAACCAAATCATGAGAAAACAAAAAGATAATTACTTGACACATTGGAAAGAATTAACAAAAAAACTGAGCAAACTAGAATGCTATTTGGCCCTAAACAGAGAGTACACAGTGGCAGAATACCTGACCACTGTGACTGACCAAAAATTAAGGAAAGCTTTGACTATGTACAGACTCAGTGAGCATAGCCTTGCTATTGAGAAAGGCTGCCGTAGACAGACCTGGCTCTCAAGAGAAGACAGGCTATGTGCACACTGCCCACAAGATGAGGTGGAAACTGAGCTGCACTTCCTAATCTCCTGCCCAATGTATGACCATATTAGAGACACATATTTCCCTCAGATTACACAGATCCACAAAGAATTCGAAAACAAATCCAATTTTGATAAACTCCCATGTCTACTGGGTGAAATTCCACAGGGTTCCATCACAGCAGCAATATTTGTGACCTGTTGCCACAACAAAAGGTCAACCAGTGAAGAACAAACACCATTGTAAATACAACCCACATTTATGTTTATTTATTTTCCCTTTTGTACTTTAACCACTTGCACATTGTTACAACACTGTATATATACATAATTTGACCTGTCTCTGACAAACTGATCCTAAATTACATCCAGTAGTCAGTTCTTTGTCCCTGACAAACTGATCCCAAACTACATCCAGTCAGTTCTCTGTCTCTGACAAACTGATCCCAAACTACATCCAGTCAGTTCTCTGTCTCTGACAAACTGATCCCAAACTACATCCAGTCAGTTCGCTGTCCCTGACAAACTGATCCCAAACTACATCCAGTCAGTCAGTTCTCTGTCTCTGTCAAACTGATCCCAAACTACATCCAGAAGTCAGTTCTCTGTCTCTGACAAACTGATCCCAAACTACATCCAGCAGTCAGTTCTCTGTCTCTGACAAACTGATCCCAAACTACATCCAGAAGTCAGTTCTCTGTCTCTGACAAACTGATCCCAAACTACATCCAGAAGTCAGTTCTCTGTCTCTGACAAACTGATCCCAAACTACATCCAGAAGTCAGTTCTCTGTCTCTGACAAACTGATCCCAAACTACATCCAGTCAGTTCTCTGTCCCTGACAAACTGATCCCAAACTACATCCAGAAGTCAGTTCTCTGTCTCTGACAAACTGATCCCAAACTACATCCAGAAGTCAGTTCTCTGTCTCTGACAAACTGATCCCAAACTACATCCAGAAGTCAGTTCTCTGTCTCTGACAAACTGATCCCAAACTACATCCAGTAGTCAGTTCTCCGGTTGACCAGTTTCTGAAGTTATGACTGACTGATATTGACTGAATGTCTGACTGTGTTCCCAATGCACCATCTGTGAGGCAGTTTCACAAGCTTTGCAGAAGTCCCTTTGAAAGAGACAGTGCTAGCTGTAGGCCTGTGTTTGTTCAGTCTCACAAAACGTCCAAGGTTACCCTCATCTTTACCTGTAGGTAACCTTGATGCTCCACCGCTGATTTTCAGTTAGAGAGGTTCTCCCTGTTTTAACACATGAATGCACTGACACACAAACACACATCACATCACATCACATCACACACACACACACACACACACACTAGAGGTCGACCGATTATGATTTTTCAACGCCGATACCGATACCAATTATTGGAGGACCAAAAAAGCCGATACCGATTAATCGGCCGATTTTTTAAAAACGTTTTTATTTGTAATAATGACAATTACAACAATACTGAATGAACACTTATTTTAACTTAATATAATACATAAATAAAATCAATTTAGCCTCAAATAAATAATGAAACATGTTCAATTTGGTTTAAATAATGCAAAAACAAAGTGTTGGAGAAGAAATGAAAAGCGCAATATTTGCCATGTAAGAAAGCTAACGTTTTAGTTCCTTGCACAGAACATGAGAACATATGAAAGCTGGTGTTTCCTTTTAACATGAGTCTTCAATATTCCCAGGTAAGAAGTTTTAGGTTGTAGTTTTTGTAGGAATTATAGGACTATTTCCCTCTATACCATTTGTATTTCATTAACCTTTGACTATTGGATGTTCTTATAGGCACTTTAGGATTTCAAGTGTAACAGTATAGCTTCCGTCCCTCTCCTCGCTCCTCCCTGGGCTCGAACCAGCAACACAACGACAACAGCCACCATCGAAGCAGCGTTACCCATGCAGAGCAAGGGGAACAACAACTAGAAGGCTCAAAGTGACGTTTGAAACGCTATTAGCGCGCGCTAACTAGCTAGCCATTTCACATCGGTTATACCAGCCTCATCTCAGGAGTTGATAGGCTTGAAGTCATAAAAAGCGCAATGCTTGACGCACAACGAAGAGCTGCTGGCAAAACGCACGAAAGTGCTGTTTGAATGAATGTTTACACGCCTGCTTCTGCCGACCACCTCTCAGTCAGATACTTAGATACTTGTATGCTTGTATGCTCAGTCAGATACTTAGATACTTGTATGCTCAGTCAGATTATATGCAACGCAGGACACGCTAGATAATATCTAGTAATATCATCAACCATGTGTAGTTAACTAGTGGTTATGATTGATTGTTTTTTATAAGATAAGTTTAATGCTAGCTAGCAACTTACCTTGGCTTACTGCATTCGCGTAACAGGCAGTCTCCTTGTGGAGTGCAACGAGAGAGAGGCAGGTCGTTAATTGCGTTGGACTCGTTAACTGCAATTTTGCAAGATTGGATCCCCCGAGCTGACAAGGTGAAAATCTGTCGTTTTGCCCCTGAACAAGGCAGTTAACCCACCGTTCCTATGCCATCATTGAAAGTAAGAATGTGTTCTTAACTGAATTGCCTAGTTAAATAAAGGTATATAAAAAATAATACACTTTTTTTTTTTTATCTGCAAATCGGCACCCTAAAATACCGATTTCCGAATGTTATGAAAACTTGAAATCGGCCCAAATTATCTATTAATCATCCCGACTTCTAACACACACACACACATGCACACACCACTACACTGATACTACTGAACCACTACACTGATGCTACTGAACCACTACACTGATATTATGGAACCACTACTACACACTGATACTACTGAACCACTACTACACACTGATACTACTGAACTACGCCACAGACACCACAGCCCAGACTAATGTCTTCATGCAGACCATGTCACAGACCACAACAGACCAGACTACTGTCTCCATGCAGACCATGTCACAGACCACCACAGACCAGACTACTGTCTCCATGCAGACCATGTCACAGACCACCACAGCCCAGACTAATGTCTCCATGCAGACCATGTCACAGACCACCACAGCCCAGACTAATGTCTCCATGCAGACCATGTCACAGACCACCACAGCCCAGACTACTGTCTCCATGCAGACCACTCCACAGACCACCACAGCCCAGACTAATGTCTCCATGCAGACCATGTCACAGACCACCACCACTGAAAATCTAACTTTTATAAATTCATACTCATACTCAAATAATGTTGTTGATTCAGCTAACACAGACTATTTAAAACTGCTTGCTATTTCCTCATAGAGGATGATGTCATCATCCTGAGGAGAATGAACTGAACAATCAGCGATCTACCCGCATTAATATTTGCGTATGACCAGTATACGCCCAAACCATTCTGTTGTTGGGGTTCGCCCACAACATTCCAACACAGAAAAAGCTGCTTTTTAACATAATCAATTACCTTGTTTTTTTGTTTGTTTGCAAGGAAAACTATTTCATCATATTATAATTAATTCTAGGTCATATTTCATAGACATCTGAAAACCCTGGAGAGTTAGAGTAAATATGAATAGCGAACCATTCCCCTCCATACACAGCTAAACGGCTGCTGGGTCTGGCTGCTGGGTCTGGCTGCTGGGTCTGGCTGCTGCTGGGTCTGGCTGCTGGGTCTGGATGCTGGGTCTGGCTGCTGCTGGGTCTGGCTGCTGGGTCTGGCTGCTGGGTCTGGCTGCTTGGTCTGGCTGCTGGGTCTGGCTGCTGGGTCTGGCTGCTGCTGGGTCTGGCTGCTGCTGGGTCTGGCTGCTGCTGGGTCTGGCTCCTGCTGGGTCTGGCTGCTGGGTCTGGCTGCTGCTGGGTCTGGCTGCTGGGTCTGGCTGCTGGGTCTGGCTGCTGGGTCTGGCTGCTTGGTCTGGCTGCTGGGTCTGGCTGCTGTGTCTGGCTGCTGGGTCTGGCTGCTTGGTCTGGCTGCTGGGTCTGGCTGCTGGGTCTGGCTGCTTGGTCTGGCTGCTGGGTCTGGCTGCTGGGTCTGGCTGCTGGGTCTGGCTGCTGCTGGCGTCGTTAAGGACTCGTATTGATTACTTTGTGCTGGGAGAGTTCCTCGTTCTCCATGTCGATTACAGATGTGGTGACTGTTTCACCTCGGTCTGTCTCACTCCGGTTAAACTGTTACTGAGGGAGAGGCGGCGAGCTGCTGATATGGCTTGTGTCCCAAACTGCACCCTATTCTATATACAGTGGACCCTGGTCTAAAGTAGTGCACTATATAGGGAAAAAGGGGTGCCATTTGGGTCGCACCTTGGTAAAACACCATTAGTCACTGTTAATGACCTTTTCCAGGGATAGTGTATTGTATGGCATGTTTGCAGTTTGTGGTGCCAATGCACAGTGTGGCGATAAACAGATATTGGTTGTTACTGTCCACATCTCTATGTTTGTTCAGTAAATCAGATGGATTTTGTACGATTTTAGAGAAACGTTCCTACTTGGAGATTCAACAGGAAGACCCACTGCTGCTAACTCTGAATCAAATAACTACCTAATCAAGTGTCAGTATGTTGTTCTTGTAACTATATTTTGTTACTTGGGGCTGAATAGAGAATTCGCATTATACGTGTTCTATTACAGGCCTCCAGACCGATGACAAAACACAGCGTGGGGTATCTCTACAGACTCGTGTGTGACCATTAGTTGAGCTGGTTTGAGAAAAGTGTTTACGGAAATATGAATAATAACACGTCCGTGTGCATTACTGGCTGGGAAATTATCAACAATTAGGCTGCGCTTTGTTCCAGGTCCACAAGATGGCGAACATCAAATGACTGTACAGGAGACCACAGCCATTGATATCACTCCTCTGGAGTCACTGAAGACACTGTAATAAAGTGTTTCTGAGATTATGAATATTTTTTTTAATACAATGTATCACATCATTTAGATTTATGCTCGTGTCAAATTACCCCCTAAATCCGTGCGTAATGTCCGTGCGTAAATGTTTCAGATAGGCTATGGTATTATTGCTACTGGTGTTAAAACAGGCTACTACCGTCATTATCACGCTCAGCATGAATGCTATGATGTAGTCTATTTAGGTAGGCTGTGAATAGGTGGCAGGCAGCCCGACGGGGGTTGGCTGCTGCACCACCGCTGTGTGTAGCCTGCCGTAGCCCCCCCCCCCCCCCCCCCCCCTGTCAATTGACGGTTTCAGCACTTGACTACAGTTGAAGTCTTTTCCCACATAGACCTATATAATTTCTTGACGAGGCGTTGTTTCTATCCATCCTACAGTATTCTCACCGAGCGAGGAGATGTGCCCGCTATTCTGCACGGAGGGAGGGAGAGCTCTCCTACTCTGTCCTACTGCGCATTTCGCAACGATCTAGGTCTATTTGTTCTCTGGCAAAGCAAGAGGGTCTGGGAAACTCATTCGCTCTCTGTCGTTGGTAATTGTTTTTTTTCTTCTAACTGGTTGAAATCCGTCGTGAGTTCCTTCTTACAAGAAGAAGTAGGCTGAGATTCCTACGGCGCTGAATGAGAGAGAGAGAGAGAGAGAGAGGGAGAGACGGAGACAGAGACAGAGAGAGAGAGGGAGAGAGAGAGAGAGAGAGAGAGGGAGAGAGAGAGAGAGACGGAGACAGAGACAGAGAGAGAGAGAGAGAGAGAGAGAGAGAGAGAGAGAGAGACGGAGCGAAAGAGAGAGAGAGACGGAGCGAGAGAGAGTCCTTTATATTGTAGATGTGGGAGCAGCTCTCAATATGAGCACACAGCTCGGAGGGTGAGGACCATCAGTAACAGCATCATCAGCACCAGCACCAGCAGCAATATCAGTCCCCGCGATGGATTGTGTTCTGTGTAACACTTTGTGTGCGCGGAGATGGAGGCCGTGAAGGCAGATAGATAACAATTAGGATAGCATATTCAACTGCAATACCCGAGCTTGTGATTTAAACCGTGATTTCAATCTATCAGGAAAGTTGATTTCGGGCACTTTTATGATTCCGCGTCGCATTTGCTACCGCTGGGCACTTCAACAGGGCATCAGCTGTGCTCATCTCCGCGACATATTTCTGACTATTCTAAGTGGCAGCTATTAGACCTGACTGATGACACTCTGTTATCGGGATTTCGTTTCCCTTTTTCGCCCGGACCCCAACCAAGCCTCATATTCTGATTCGGCAGAGTATGTCTTTGGAGGATAAGCTTGGCAGCAAGGGCTTATCATTCACTCCGATGGGGATAGAGGATAATAACATGAGGAACGGCAGAGGCCTGTCGGACCAATGGGCTGATAGCATGGTGGTTCGGCCCCGGACCACGGAGCGAAGCATCACCGTCCACAAGAAACTGGTCCTGGGGTTCGCCATCTCCATCCTCACTCTCATCGTCGTCACGGCCATCGCGGTTCTCCTCAGCGTCCGGTTCGAGGAGTGCGCGGGGGAGAGTAGCTCACGAGGGGGAAATGGCTCTAACGCCAAGTTCAACGGGTCACGGGATGGGAACGGGAACCACAAAGATGAAGAAGCCCAGCCGTGGAGACACCTCCGGTTACCGACATCTCTCCGGCCCCGGCACTACGACCTGCGTCTCTCAGTGTACATGGATAACTTTACTTTCTCCGGGGAAGTGAACATTGAATTCGAGTGTGTGAACTCTACCAAATTCATAGTGCTTCACACCGACCGCCTCGAGGTGGAGAAAGTGGCGGTTTACTCGGATAATAAAAAACCCGGTGTCATGAGAATCCACCGCCAATTCCATTACCCGGGAAACCAGGTTTATGTGATCGCTTTGCACAGGGAACTGAAGCCCATGAGGACGTATAAAGTAAACATTACTTTCGACGCTCAAATAGAAAGTGAACTCCTGGGATTTTTCCGCAGCTCATATATGCTGCAGGGAGAGAGAAGGTAACCATTTACATTACAGTTACTCTATGCATCCACACCCCATGGCATGATGACGTGTGAGTTAGCGTTGTGTTTATAGCCTGTACAGTCCAATAACCTATAGCCTGTACAGTCCACTAACCTTATCTGTCCCCCCTCCCCCCAAAATGAAACAGATTAGCCATTATATTACAAACCAGCCTTTGATTTTGAACACGTGTTATGCTGACATGTCTGTCTCTCAACCCAAGTGCCTACTTCAAAGCAGCGCGTGACGCTGTCAGCTGAACTCTTTGAGTCCCACAGTAACACGCGCCCCTTTAAAACATTTCGTTCTGTATCCGCTGATAACCAACCAGTAGTGTGTGTGAGTAATGAGGGACTGCGCCTGTTCCACTCTGACACCCTCTGGTGGCATTTTTTAAATAAAAGCATTACATTGTATAATACCCTTTATAAAGTACATTTTGGTATCAAAACTATACATCCTACAACAGATATGAACAGCCTAGAGCAGTGTTTGTGAGACGGGGAAACGGTGTTTGTGAGACGGGGAAACGGTGTTTGTGAGACAGGGAAACGGTGTTTGTGAGACAGGGAAACGGTCTTTGTGAGACAGGGAAACGGTCTTTGTGAGACAGGGAAACGGTCTTTGTGAGACAGGGAAACGGTGTTTGTGAGACAGGGAAACGGCGTTTGTGAGACAGGGAAACGGTGTTTGTGAGATACCGAAAACGGTGTTTGTGAGACAGGGAAACGGTGTTTGTGAGACAGGAAAACAGTGTTTGTGAGACAGGGAAACAGTGTTTGTGAGACAGGGAAACAGTGTTTGTGAGATACCGAAAACGGTGTTTGTGAGACAGGAAAACGGTGTTTGTGAGACAGGGAAACAGTGTTTGTGAGACAGGGAAACGGTGTTTGTGAGATACCGAAAACGGTGTTTGTGAGACAGGAAAACGGTGTTTGTGAGATACCGAAAACGGTTCTCCCAAAAAATATGTTAGTAAATTCCAAACGGTTTGAAAACAAACTGTTATGACCCATCTATGAAGAGCTTCTCACCAACACGCACCGGTTTGGCTCTATGATGAGTCGTTAGAAGGTAAGGGGTTCATCTAGAAGACCATAGTAAATCCCAGGTCATAGTGTCTATAATACTGTAATGGGTTAATCTAGAAGACCATAGTAAATCCCAGGTCATAGTGTCTATAATACTGTAAGGGGTTCATCTAGAAGACCATAGTAAATCCCAGGACATAGTGTCTATAATACTGTAAGGGGTTAATCTAGAAGACCATAGTAAATCCCAGGTCATAGTGTCTATAATACTGTAAGGGGTTAATCTAGAAGACCATAGTAAATCCCAGGTCACAGTGTCTATAATACTGTAAGGGGTTAATCTAGAAGACCACAGTAAATCCCAGGTCACAGTGTCTATAATACTGTAAGGGGTTAATCTAGAAGACCATAGTAAATCCCAGGTCACAGTGTCTATAATACTATAAGGGGTTCATCTAGAAGACCATAGTAAATCCCAGGTCATAGTGTCTATAATACTGTAAGGGGTTAATCTAGAAGACCATAGTAAATCCCAGGTCATAGTGTCTATAATACTGTAAGGGGTTAATCTAGAAGACCATAGTAAATCCCAGGTCATAGTGTCTATAATACTGTAAGGGGTTAATCTAGAAGACCATAGTAAATCCCAGGACATAGTGTCTATAATACTGTAAGGGGTTAATCTAGAAGACCATAGTAAATCCCAGGTCATAGTGTCTATAATACTGTAAGGGGTTAATCTAGAAGACCATAGTAAATCCCAGGTCATAGTGTCTATAATACTGTAAGGGGTTAATCTAGAAGACCATAGTAAATCCCAGGTCATAGTGTCTATAATACTGTAAGGGGTTAATCTAGAAGACCATAGTAAATCCCAGGTCATAGTGTCTATAATACTGTAAGGGGTTCATCTAGAAGACCATAGTAAATCCCAGGTCATAGTGTCTATAATACTGTAAGGGGTTCATCTAGAAGACCATAGTAAATCCCAGGTCATAGTGTCTATAATACTGTAAGGGGTTAATCTAGAAGACCATAGTAAATCCCAGGTCATAGTGTCTATAATACTGTAAGGCGTTAATCTAGAAGACCATAGTAAATCCCAGGTCATAGTGTCTATAATACTGTAAGGGGTTAATCTAGAAGACCATAGTAAATCCCAGGACATAGTGTCTATAATACTGTAAGGGGTTAATCTAGAAGACCATAGTAAATCCCAGGTCATAGTGTCTATAATACTGTAAGGGGTTAATCTAGAAGACCATAGTAAATCCCAGGACATAGTGTCTATAATACTGTAAGGGGTTAATCTAGAAGACCATAGTAAATCCCAGGTCATAGTGTCTATAATACTGTAAGGGGTTAATCTAAAAGACCATAGTAAATCCCAGGACATAGTGTCTATAATACTGTAAGGGGTTAATCTAGAAGACCATAGTAAATCCCAGGTCATAGTGTCTATAATACTGTAAGGGGTTAATCTAGAAGACCATAGTAAATCCCAGGACATAGTGTCTATAATACTGTAAGGGGTTAATCTAGAAGACCATAGTAAATCCCAGGTCATAGTGTCTATAATACTGTAAGGGGTTAATCTAGAAGACCATAGTAAATCCCAGGACATAGTGTCTATAATACTGTAAGGGGTTCATCTAGAAGACCATAGTAAATCCCAGGTCATAGTGTCTATAATACTGTAAGGGGTTAATCTAGAAGACCATAGTAAATCCCAGGTCATAGTGTCTATAATACTGTAAGGGGTTCATCTAGAAGACCATAGTAAATCCCAGGTCATAGTGTCTATAATACTGTAAGGGGTTCATCTAGAAGACCATAGTAAATCCCAGGTCATAGTGTCTATAATACTGTAAGGGGTTCATCTAGAAGACCATAGTAAATCCCAGGACATAGTGTCTATAATACTGTAAGGGGTTAATCTAGAAGACCATAGTAAATCCCAGGTCATAGTGTCTATAATACTGTAAGGGGTTAATCTAGAAGACCATAGTAAATCCCAGGACATAGTGTCTATAATACTGTAAGGGGTTCATCTAGAAGACCATAGTAAATCCCAGGTCATAGTGTCTATAATACTGTAAGGGGTTAATCTAGAAGACCATAGTAAATCCCAGGTCATAGTGTCTATAATACTGTAAGGGGTTCATCTAGAAGACCATAGTAAATCCCAGGTCATAGTGTCTATAATACTGTAAGGGGTTCATCTAGAAGACCATAGTAAATCCCAGGTCATAGTGTCTATAATACTGTAAGGGGTTCATCTAGAAGACCATAGTAAATCCCAGGACATAGTGTCTATAATACTGTAATAAACTCACATAGTTTCTGTCACAAACTCCATACGGTCGTCAGCGACTAGTTGGATACTAATTTCCCACTGAGCAAACGATTTCTGTACTTACAGAATTCTTATAAATTACATTTTATAACGTTTTTTCCTCGGTGGAACTTTTTTTTCTCTCCAATTAAACTCACGAATGCAACTGTTTGTCAAAACGTTTTTTCCTTGATTATCATGAAAAACAAAAATGGGTAAAACGTGTCAATGTTTTGTACTGTAAATATGAGGGCAGACTAAGCAGATGAATGAAAGTAGTGAGTTTCTGCATGTTCACTGTGGTAGACCTGGAACCAATGGAGTTATTAACAAGGAAACTATTTCAAGATAAACACGGACAAATATATATTTACATGTGTTACTTTTTGGACCGCACCCCAACTGGCTTTTCATGCCCGACGATCACGCAGGTTGAATTCAGTCCATCTACTCTTACTTCTGTTGAGTTCTACCAACATGTTTCCTAAATTGATATTTGCAAAGAAGTGCCTTAGTGAATGAGTCTGTTCGGTCTACATCTGCAGTGTTAGTTTGCATGGAGTAACATATTGGCATTCATTTCAGAGTAAATAGGCAGTTAAGCGCTCTCAGCAGTGTAAGTCCTTCTGGGAGCCTCTGTCCAATATTCACATTATTCACTGTATCTGCAGGCCTCACTCCATACGGCACTGTATCTGCAGGCCTCACTCCATACGGCACCGTATCTGCAGGCCTCACTCCATACGGCACTGTATCTGCAGGCCTCACTCCATACGGCACCGTATCTGCAGGCCTCACTCCATACTGCACTGTATCTGCAGGCCTCACTCCATACGGTACTGTATCTGCAGGCCTCACTCCATACGGCACCGTATCTGCAGGCCTCACTCCATACTGCACTGTATCTGCAGGCCTCACTCCATACGGCACTGTATCTGTAGGCCTCACTCCATACTGCACTGTATCTGCAGGCCTCACTCCATACGGCACTGTATCTGCAGGCCTCACTCCATACGGCACTGTATCTGCAGGCCTCACTCCATACGGCACTGTATCTGCAGGCCTCACTCCATACGGCACTGTATCTGCAGGCCTCACTCCATACGGTACTGTATCTGCAGCCCTCACTCCATACGGTACTGTATCTGCAGCCCTCACTCCATACGGTACTGTATCTGCAGCCCTCACTCTATACGGCACTGTATCTGTAGGCCTCACTCCATACGGCACTGTATCTGCAGGCCTCACTCCATACGGTACTGTATCTGCAGCCCTCACTCCATACGGTACTGTATCTGCAGCCCTCACTCCATACGGCACTGTATCTGCAGGCCTCACTCCATACTGCACTGTATCTGCAGGCCTCACTCCATACTGCACTGTATCTGCAGGCCTCACTCCATACGGTACTGTATCTGCAGCCCCCACTCCATACGGCACTGTATCTGCAGGCCTCACTCCATACGGCACTGTATCTGCAGGCCTCACTCCATACGGCACTGTATCTGCAGGCCTCACTCCATACGGCACTGTATCTGCAGGCCTCACTCCATACGGCACTGTATCTGCAGGCCTCACTCCATACGGCACTGTATCTGCAGGCCTCACTCCATACGGCACTGTATCTGCAGGCCTCACTCCATACGGCACTGTATCTGTAGGCCTCACTCCATACTGCACTGTATCTGCAGGCCTCACTCCATACGGCACTGTATCTGTAGGCCTCACTCCATACGGCACTGTATCTGCAGGCCTCACTCCATACGGCACTGTATCTGCAGGCCTCACTCTATACGGCACTGTATCTGCAGGCCTCACTCCATACGGCACTGTATCTGCAGGCCTCACTCCATACGGCACTGTATCTGCAGGCCTCACTCTATACGGCACTGTATCTGCAGGCCTCACTCCATACGGTACTGTATCTGTAGGCCTCACTCCATACGGCACTGTATCTGCAGGCCTCACTCCATACGGCACCGTATCTGCAGGCCTCACTCCATACGGCACTGTATCTGCAGGCCTCACTCCATACGGCACTGTGTCTGCAGGCCTCACTCCATACGGCACTGTATCTGCAGGCCTCACTCCATACGGCACTGTATCTGCAGGCCTCACTCCATACGGCACTGTATCTGCAGGCCTCACTCCATACGGCACTGTGTCCTCAGCCCTCACTCCATACGGCACTGTATCTGCAGGCCTCACTCTATACGGCACTGTATCTGCAGGCCTCACTCCATACTGCACTGTATCTGCAGGCCTCACTCTATACGGCACTGTATCTGCAGGCCTCACTCCATACGGCACCGTATCTGCAGGCCTCACTCTATACGGCACTGTATCTGCAGGCCTCACTCCATACGGCACCGTATCTGCAGGCCTCACTCTATACGGCACTGTATCTGCAGGCCTCACTCCATACGGCACTGTATCTGCAGGCCTCACTCCATACGGCACTGTATCTGTAGGCCTCACTCCATACGGCCACGTCGTCCTCAGCCCTCACTCCATACGGCACCGTGTCCTCAGCCCCCACTCCATACGGCACTGTATCTACAGGCCTCACTCCATACGGCACTGTATCTGCAGGCCTCACTCTATACGGTACTGTATCTGCAGGCCTCACTCCATACGGCACTGTATCTACAGGCCTCACTCCATACGGCACTGTGTCCTCAGCCCTCACTCCATACAGCACTGTATCTGCAGGCCTCACTCCATACGGTACTGTATCTGCAGCCCTCACTCCATACTGCACTGTATCTGCAGGCCTCACTCCATACGGTACTGTATCTGCAGCCCTCACTCCATACTGCACTGTATCTGTAGCCCTCACTCCATACGGTACTGTATCTACAGGCCTCACTCCATACGGCACTGTATCTGTAGGCCTCACTCCATACGGCACCGTGTCCTCAGCCCCCACTCCATACGGCACCGTGTCCTCAGCCCCCACTCCATACGGCACTGTATCTGCAGGCCTCACTCTATACGGCACTGTATCTGCAGGCCTCACTCCATACGACACTGTATCTGCAGCCCTCACTCCATACTGCACTGTATCTGTAGCCCTCACTCCATACGGTACTGTATCTACAGGCCTCACTCCATACGGTACTGTATCTGCAGGCCTCACTCTATACGGCACTGTATCTGCAGGCCTCACTCCATACGGTACTGTGTCCTCAGCCCTCACTCCATACGGCACTGTATCTGCAGGCCTCACTCCATACGGTACTGTATCTGCAGGCCTCACTCCATACGGTACTGTATCTGCAGGCCTCACTCCATACGGCACTGTATCTGCAGCCCCCACTCCATACGGCACTGTATCTGCAGGCCTCACTCTATACGGCACTGTATCTGCAGGCCTCACTCCATACGACACTGTATCTGCAGCCCTCACTCCATACGGTACTGTATCTGCAGGCCTCACTCTATACGGCACTGTGTCCTCAGCCCTCACTCCATACGGTACTGTATCTGCAGGCCTCACTCTATACGGCACTGTGTCCTCAGCCCTCACTCCATACGGTACTGTATCTGCAGGCCTCACTCTATACGGCACTGTCCTCAGCCCTCACTCCATACGGTACTGTATCTGCAGGCCTCACTCCATACGGTACTGTATCTGCAGGCCTCACTCTATACGGCACTGTGTCCTCAGCCCTCACTCCATACGGTACTGTATCTGCAGGCCTCACTCTATACGGCACTGTGTCCTCAGCCCTCACTCCATACAGCACTGTATCTGCAGGCCTCACTCTATACGGCACTGTATCTGCAGGCCTCACTCCATACGGCACTGTATCTGCAGGCCTCACTCCATACGGCACTGTATCTGTAGGCCTCACTCCATACGGCCACGTCGTCCTCAGCCCTCACTCCATACGGCACCGTGTCCTCAGCCCCCACTCCATACGGCACTGTATCTACAGGCCTCACTCCATACGGCACTGTATCTGCAGGCCTCACTCTATACGGTACTGTATCTGCAGGCCTCACTCCATACGGCACTGTATCTACAGGCCTCACTCCATACGGCACTGTGTCCTCAGCCCTCACTCCATACAGCACTGTATCTGCAGGCCTCACTCCATACGGTACTGTATCTGCAGCCCTCACTCCATACTGCACTGTATCTGCAGGCCTCACTCCATACGGTACTGTATCTGCAGCCCTCACTCCATACTGCACTGTATCTGTAGCCCTCACTCCATACGGTACTGTATCTACAGGCCTCACTCCATACGGCACTGTATCTGTAGGCCTCACTCCATACGGCACCGTGTCCTCAGCCCCCACTCCATACGGCACCGTGTCCTCAGCCCCCACTCCATACGGCACTGTATCTGCAGGCCTCACTCTATACGGCACTGTATCTGCAGGCCTCACTCCATACGACACTGTATCTGCAGCCCTCACTCCATACTGCACTGTATCTGTAGCCCTCACTCCATACGGTACTGTATCTACAGGCCTCACTCCATACGGTACTGTATCTGCAGGCCTCACTCTATACGGCACTGTATCTGCAGGCCTCACTCCATACGGTACTGTGTCCTCAGCCCTCACTCCATACGGCACTGTATCTGCAGGCCTCACTCCATACGGTACTGTATCTGCAGGCCTCACTCCATACGGTACTGTATCTGCAGGCCTCACTCCATACGGCACTGTATCTGCAGCCCCCACTCCATACGGCACTGTATCTGCAGGCCTCACTCTATACGGCACTGTATCTGCAGGCCTCACTCCATACGACACTGTATCTGCAGCCCTCACTCCATACGGTACTGTATCTGCAGGCCTCACTCTATACGGCACTGTGTCCTCAGCCCTCACTCCATACGGTACTGTATCTGCAGGCCTCACTCTATACGGCACTGTGTCCTCAGCCCTCACTCCATACGGTACTGTATCTGCAGGCCTCACTCTATACGGCACTGTCCTCAGCCCTCACTCCATACGGTACTGTATCTGCAGGCCTCACTCCATACGGTACTGTATCTGCAGGCCTCACTCTATACGGCACTGTGTCCTCAGCCCTCACTCCATACGGTACTGTATCTGCAGGCCTCACTCTATACGGCACTGTGTCCTCAGCCCTCACTCCATACAGCACTGTATCTGCAGGCCTCACTCCATACGGCACTGTATCTACAGGCCTCACTCCATACGGCACTGTGTCCTCAGCCCTCACTCCATACGGTACTGTATCTGCAGGCCTCACTCTATACGGCACTGTGTCCTCAGCCCCCACTCCATACGGCACTGTATCTGCAGGCCTCACTCTATACGGCACTGTGTCCTCAGCCCTCACTCCATACGGTACTGTATCTGCAGGCCTCACTCCATACGGCCACGTCGTCCTCAGCCCCCACTCCATACGGCACTGTATCTGCAGGCCTCACTCCATACGGCACTGTATCTGCAGCCCCCACTCCATACGGCACCGTGTCCTCAGCCCTCACTCCATACAGCACTGTATCTGCAGGCCTCACTCCATACGGCACTGTGTCTGCAGGCCTCACTCCATACGGCACCGTGTCCTCAGCCCCCACTCCATACGGCACTGTATCTGCAGGCCTCACTCCATACGGCACTGTATCTGCAGCCCTCACTCCATACGGCACTGTGTCTGCAGGCCTCACTCCATACGGCACTGTATCTACAGGCCTCACTCCATACGGCACTGTATCTGCAGGCCTCACTCCATACAGCACTGTATCTGCAGGCCTCACTCCATACGGCACTGTATCTGCAGCCCCCACTCCATACGGCACCGTGTCCTCAGCCCTCACTCCATACAGCACTGTATCTGCAGGCCTCACTCCATACGGCACTGTGTCTGCAGGCCTCACTCCATACGGCACCGTGTCCTCAGCCCTCACTCCATACGGCACTGTATCTGCAGGCCTCACTCCATACGGCACTGTATCTGCAGGCCTCACTCCATACGGCACTGTGTCTGCAGGCCTCACTCCATACGGCACTGTGTCTGCAGGCCTCAATCAACCAAGGTACCATGTTGGTCATTCAGCTATTCTATAAGCCCCGTGAGGCAAGACCTTGTTCCATTGGTCAGTCAGTTAGAAGGTCAGGGCCACACACACACACACACACACACACACACACACACACACACACACACACACACACACACACACACACACACACAGACACACACACACACACACACACACACCATTGACTGGACCGCAGTCAGTCAATAGGCCAATGGGTGTGACAGTCTGTCCATGTACTGTAGATACTGCCTCATGCATTTATCATGATCAGTGGAAGGGGGAGTGTGTGTGTGTGTGTGTGTGTGTGTGTGTGTGTGTGTGTGTGTGTGTGTGTGTGTGTGTGTGTGTGTGTGTGTTGTGTGTGTGTGTGTGTGTGTGTGTGTGTGTGTGTGTGTGTGTGTGTGTGTGTGTGTGTGTATGTGTCATTGACCATGATCGGTGGAAGGGGGAGTGTGTGTGTGTGTGTGTCATTGACCATGAGCAGGGGAAGGGGGAGTGTGTGTGTGTGTGTGTGTGTGTGTGTGTGTGTGTGTGTGTGTATTAGCTTTAACTGACTTGTATCTGATGACTTGAACCACCAACTTCTGTTCTGTGACATTTCAAAATAACAAAGTATGCGACTCAAAGGCCACCCCATTCCCTATCTAGTGCACTACTATAGACCAGAGCCCTATTCCCTATATTTTTTTTTTTACCTTTATTTAACCAGGCAAGTCAGTTAAGAACAAATTCTTATTTTCAATGACGGCCTGGGAACAGTGGGTTAACTGCCTGTTCAGGGGCAGAACGACAGATTTGTACCTTGTCAGCTCGGGGGTTTGAACTCGCAACCTTCCGGTTACTAGTCCGACGCTCTAACCACTAGGCTACGCTGCCGCCCCTATATAGTGCACTACTTTAGACCAGAGCCCTATTCCCTATATAGTGCACTACTTTAGACCAGAACCCTATTCCCTATATAGTGCACTACTATAGACCAGAGCCCTATTCCCTATATAGTGCACTACTTTAGACCAGAGTCCTATTCCCTATATAGTGCACTACTTTAGACCAGAGCCCTATTCCCTATATAGTACACTACTTTAGACCAGAGCCCTATTCCCTATATAGTACACTACTTTTGACCAGGGCCCTATTCCCTATATAGTGCACTACATTAAACCAGAGCCCTATTCCCTATATAGTACACTACTTTAGACCAGAGCCCTATTCCCTATATAGTGCACTACTTTAGACCAGAGCCCTATTCCCTATATAGTACACTACTTTGGACCAGGATCCACAGGGTCACTATTTCTAGAAATAGGGCGCCATTTTGTGAGTCACGCTGATGGTCAGTGTCATGTCAGGTTACCGTCATCTGAACTCTGCGTATTGAACAACGGCTCCCAGCAGCAGGTCGGTCACACAGCCACACGCCTCACATCCAGCCTGGTAGATAAGTGACTTGGTGACTAGGACCGTAGGTTCAGCCACACGCCTCACATCCAGCCTGGTAGATAAGTGACTTGGTGACTAGGACCGTAGGTTCAGCCACACGCCTCACATCCAGCCTGGTAGATAAGTGACTTGGTGACTAGGACCGTAGGTTCAGCCACACGCCTCACATCCAGCCTGGTAGATAAGTGACTTGGTGACTTGTACCGTAGGTTCAGCCGAGCGCCGGGGCAGCTGGCTGGGGGGTCGTTAAAGGACATGACTTCAGTGATTTATAAATCAATGCTAATTACACATGATTGGATCGACCGTGACGACAAACAGAGGTTTCGTCGCGAATGGAGCCCTATTCCCTATGTGGTGCACTACTTTAGACCATTACCTATGTAGTACACTACTTTAGACCAGAGCCCTATTCCCTATGTGGTGCACTACATTAGACCAGAGCCCTATTCCCTATATAGTGCACTACTTTAGACCAGAGCCCTATTCCCTATATAGTACACTACTTTAGACCAGAACCCTATTCCCTACATATTGCACTACTTTAGACCAGAGCCCTATTCCCTATATAGTGCACTACTTTAGACCAGAGCCCTATTCCCTATACAGTGCACTACTTTAGACCAGAGCCCTATTCCCTATACAGTGCACTACTTTAGACCAGAGGCCTATTCCCTATATAGTGCACTACTTTAGACCAGAGCCCTATTCCCTATATAGTGCACTACTCTAGACCAGAGCCCTATTCCCTATATAGTGCACTACTTCATAGGGAATAGTGTGCCATCTGGGACTCAGCCAGAGGACGTGTTTCAGAATAGAGGTACAGGACAGGACATTAGATTTTAGTACTATAACAAATAGTTTTCATAACAGCATCGTAATATTGGATAAATATTGATTGATCTTATATAGAGCTTTTGCATTCCAGATGGACGCTCAGAGCGTTTTATAGTGTAAGGGAGGGGGACATTAGCCTGAGTGCCAGTCTGTTTGTGTTATCATGCCAACTCCCTGTCACAACTCCCTATCAGAGCTCCCTATTACAGCTCCCTATCACAACTCCCCGTCACAACTCCCTGTCACAACTCCCTGTCACAGCTCCCTATCACAACTCCCTGTCACAGCTCCCTATCACAACTCCCTGTCACAGCTCCCTATCACAACTCCCTATCACAGCTCCCTGTCACAACTCCCTATCACAACTCCCTGTCACAACTCCCTGTCACAACTCCCTGTCACAACTCCCTATCACAACTCCCTGTCACAACTCCCTGTCACAACTCCCTGTCACAACTCCCTGTCACAACTCCCTATCACAACTCCCTGTCACAACTCCCTGTCACAACTCCCTGTCACAACTCCCTATCACAACTCCCTGTCACAACTCCCTGTCACAACTCCCTGTGACAACTCCCTGTCACAACTCCCTGTCACAACTCCCTGTTACAACTGCCTATCACAACTCCCTATCACAGCTCCCTGTCACAACTCCCTGTCACAACTCCCTGTCACAACTCCCTGTCACAACTCCCTGTCACAACTCCCTGTCATGCCAACTCCCTGTCACAACTCCCTATCACAACTCCCTATCACAACTCCCTGTCACAACTCCCTGTCACAGCTCCCTATCACAGCTCCCTATCACAACTCCCTGTCACAACTCCCTATCACAGTTCCCTATCACAACTCCCTGTCACAACTCCCTGTCACAGCTCCCTGTCACAACTCCCTGTTACAACTGCCTATCACAACTCCCTGTCACAGCTCCCTGTCACAACTCCCTGTCACAACTCCCTGTCACAACTCCCTGTCACAACTCCCTGTCATGCCAACTCCCTGTCACAACTCCCTATCACAACTCCCTATCACAACTCCCTGTCACAACTCCCTGTCACAGCTCCCTATCACAGCTCCCTATCACAACTCCCTGTCACAACTCCCTATCACAGTTCCCTATCACAACTCCCTGTCACAACTCCCTGTCACAGCTCCCTATCACAGCTCCCTATCACAACTCCCTGTCACAGCTCCCTATCACAACTCCCTATCACAGCTCCCTGTCACAACTCCCTGTCACAACTCCCTGTCACAACTCCCTGTCACAACTCCCTGTCACAACTCCCTGTCATGCCAACTCCCTGTCACAACTCCCTATCACAACTCCCTATCACAACTCCCTGTCACAACTCCCTGTCACAGCTCCCTATCACAGCTCCCTATCACAACTCCCTGTCACAACTCCCTATCACAGTTCCCTATCACAACTCCCTGTCACAACTCCCTGTCACAGCTCCCTGTCACAACTCCCTGTTACAACTGCCTATCACAACTCCCTATCACAGCTCCCTGTCACAACTCCCTGTCACAACTCCCTGTCACAACTCCCTGTCACAACTCCCTGTCATGCCAACTCCCTGTCACAACTCCCTATCACAACTCCCTATCACAACTCCCTGTCACAACTCCCTGTCACAGCTCCCTATCACAGCTCCCTATCACAACTCCCTGTCACAACTCCCTATCACAGTTCCCTATCACAACTCCCTGTCACAACTCCCTGTCACAGCTCCCTGTCACAACTCCCTGTCACAACTCCCTGTCACAACTCCCTGTCACAGCGCCCTGTCACAACTCCCTGTCACAACTCCCTGTCACAACTCCCTGTCACAGCTCCCTGTCACAGCTCCCTGTCACAACTCCCTGTCACAACTCCCTGTCACAGCTCCCTGTCACAGCTCTCTATCACAGCTCCCTATCACAGCTCCCTGTCACAACTCCCTGTCACAGCTCTCTATCACAGCTCTCTATCACAGCTCCCTGTCACAACTCCCTGTCACAACTCCCTGTCACAGCTCTCTATCACAACTCCCTGTCACAGCTCACTGTCACAGCTTCCTGTCACAACTCCCTGTCACAGCTCTCTATCAAAACTCCCTGTCACAGCTCACTGTCACACCTCCCTATCACAACTCCCTGTCACAACTCCCTGTCACAACTCCCTATCACAGCTCCCTGTCACAGCTCCCTGCCACAGCTCCCTGTCACAGCTCCCTATCACAACTCCCTGTCACAACTCCCTATCACAACTCCCTATCACAGCTCCCTGTCACAACTCCCTATCACAACTCCCTGTCACAACTCCCTATCACAGTTCCCTATCACAACTCCCTGTCACAACTCCCTATCACAGCTCTCTGTCACAGATCCATGTCACAACTCCCTATCACAGCTCCCTGTCACAACTCCCTATCACAGCTCCCTGTCACAGCTCCCTGTCACAACTCCCTGTCACAACTCCCTGTCACAACTCCCTGTCACAACTCCCTATCACAACTCCCTATCACAACTCCCTATCACAGCTCCCTGTCACAACTCTCTGTCATGTTTAGCTTGCCAATGGATGGAGTTGTTGAGAGCACAAACAGATGTGTGATCAGGCTGAGTGAACTCAACGTGCTGTAGGTGGTTAATTCCCATCCCTGTCCATGCCCACTGATACTCTACTTCACCTGGACTGTCTTGTCTAGTGAGCCAGAGGTCTTTCTTTTACTGTAGGAGAAAATAGTTTTTTCTCCGCAGCGTGCAGGCGTTTCCCAGACATAGCCTAGCGAAGCTGGAGATGGTCCAGCCAGGTTCTGTCGGGTTCAGCATCATCCCAAACACACTTAACGCCCTTCACAAATGTACTAATACCTCCTTCGATCCGCTGCCTTCCCCTGCCTCCTCCTGCCTCCTCCTGCCTCCCCCTGCCTTACCCTGCCTCACCCTGCCTCTCCCTGCCTCCTCCTGCCTCACCCTGCCTCCCCCTGCCTCACCCTGCCTCTCCCTGCCTCCTCCTGCCTCCCGCTGCCTCCCCCTGCCTCCTCCTGCCTTACCCTGCCTCTCCCTGCCTCCTCCTGCCTTACCCTGCCTCTCCCTGCCTCCTCCTGCCTTACCCTGCCTCTCCCTGCCTCCTCCTGCCTTACCCTGCCTCTCCCTGCCTCCTCCTGCCTTACCCTGCCTCTCCCTGCCTCCTCCTGCCTTACCCTGCCTCTCCCTGCCTCCTCCTGCCTTACCCTGCCTCTCCCTGCCTCCTCCTGCCTCCCACTGCCTCCCCCTGCCTCCTCCTGCCTCACCCTGCCTCTCCCTGCCTCCTCCTGCCTTACCCTGCCTCCCCCTGCCTCACCCTGCCTCTCCCTGCCTCCTCCTGCCTCCCGCTGCCTCCCGCTGCCTCACCCTGCCTCACCCGGCCTCACCCTGCCTCCTCATGGCTCCCCCTGCCTCCCCCTGCCTCCCCTGCCTCCCCCTGCCTCTCCTCTGCTCTCCTGTCATCTCTACAATAAGAGTAGCCTGCTGGGCCTTTCAGCCTCTGACAACCTCTCTCTCTACCTCTCTCTCTCTACCTCTCTCTCTCTCTACCTCTCTCTCTCTACCGCTCTCTCTCTACTTCTCTCTCTCTCTACCTCTCTCTCTCTATCTCTCTCTCTACCTCTCTCTCTCTACCTCTCTCTACCTCTCTCTTTCACTCTCTCTACCTCTCTCTACCTCTCTCTACCCCTCAGCTGCCTGTGAGTATTGTGCCTGGTCTTTCTCTGATTTTAAGGGTTTAGGGAGTGAAAGCCAAAACCTGATACAAACTTTGCTTTTCCTTTGAAAAACTTGGAGACATGGGGTTCTTTTGGCTTTCAGCCACAGAGCAGCACTCCAAGGCGGTGGGAAGTTGGCTGGCAACTGATAGCATGGAGAAATGGAGGGATGGAGGGATAGAGAGATGGAGAGATAGAGGGAGGAGGGAAGGAGTGATCATAGGATGTAGGGAATGGAGGGATCAAGGGAATGAGAAATGGAGGGAGGAGGGAAGGAGTGAACATAGGATGTAGGGAATGGAGGGATCAAGGGAATGAGAAATGGAGGGAGGAGGTAAGGAGTGAACATAGGATGTAGGGAATGGAGGGATCAAGGGAATGAGAAATGAGGGAGGAGAGAAGGAGTGAACATAGGATGTAGGGAATGGAGGGATCAAGGGAATGAGAAATGGAGAGAGGAGGGAAGGAGTGATCATAGGATGTAGGGAATGGAGGGATCAAGGGAATGAGAAATGGAGAGAGGAGGGAAGGAGTGATCATAGGATGTAGGGAATGGAGGGATCAAGGGAATGAGAAATGGAGAGAGGAGGGAAGGAGTGAACATAGGATGTAGGGAATGGAGGGATCAAGGGAATGAGAAATGGAGAGAGGAGGGAAGGAGTGAACATAGGATGTAGGGAACGGAGGGATCAAGGGAATGAGAAATGGAGGGAGGAGGGAAGGAGTGATCATAGGATCAAGGGAATGAGAAATGGAGGGATCAAGGGAATGAGAAATGGAGAGAGGGCTAATGGAGATGGAGCTTAATTGCCTTTTTTAATTGATATTGAGATGATTGTTCAGGCAGCGTGAGACCTAGATTAGCTTAGTCATTAAAACAACGACATGTTTATGTCAGGGAATACATTTATGCTGTGTCTCCATTCCATATGACTTCTTCCCAAGGGTCTGTGTAGGATCATAATCTGCTCTGTACATTCATGAATTATGAGAAGAGAGTTCCGTTACACCAGAGTACTGAGTACTGATATATCAGAGTTAAGACAGTATAGAAGAGAGGACTGATATATCAGAGTTAAGACAGTATATAGTAGAGTACTGTTATATCAGAGTTAACTCAGACAGTATATAGTAGAGTACTGATATATCAGTGTTTAGACAGTATATAGTAGAGACAGTATATAGTAGAGTACTGATATATCAGAGTTTAGACAGTATATAGTAGAGACAGTATATAGTAGAGACAGTATATAGTAGAGGACTGATACATCAGAGTTTAGACAGTATATAGTAGAGACAGTATATAGTAGAGACAGTATATAGTGGAGACAGTATATAGTAGAGGACTGATATATCAGAGTTTAGACAGTATATAGTAGAGACAGTATATAGTAGAGTACTGATACATCAGTTAAGACAGTATATAGTAGAGTACTGATATATCAGAGTTTAGACAGTATATAGTAGAGACAGTATATAGCAGAGTACTGATATATCAGAGTTAAGACAGTATATAGTAGAGTACTGATATATCAGAGTTTAGACAGTATATAGTAGAGGACTGATATATCAGAGTTTAGACAGTATATAGTAGAGACAGTATACAGTAGAGACAGTATATAGTAGAGACAGTAGATAGTAGAGTACTGATATATCAGCGTTTAGACAGTATATAGTAGAGTACTGATATATCAGAGTTAAGACAGTATATAGTAGAGACAGTATATATCAGAGTTTAGACAGTATATAGTAGAGACAGTATATAGTAGAGGACTGATATATCAGAGTTTAGACAGTATATATTAGAGACAGTATATAGTAGAGTACTGATATATCAGAGTTAAGACAGTATATAGTAGAGTACTGATATATCAGAGTTTAGACAGTATATAGTAGAGACAGTATATATCAGAGTTTAGACAGTATATAGTAGAGACAGTATATAGTAGAGGACTGATATATCAGAGTTTAGACAGTATATAGTAGAGACAGTATATAGTAGAGTACTGATATATCAGAGTTAAGACAGTATATAGTAGAGTACTGATATATCAGAGTTTAGACAGTATATAGTAGAGACAGTATATAGTAGAGACAGTATATAGTAGAGGACTGATATATCAGAGTTTAGACAGTACATAGTAGAGTACTGATATATCAGAGTTTAGACAGTATATAGTAGAGACAGTATATAGTAGAGACAGTACATAGTAGAGTACTGATATATCAGAGTTTAGACAGTATATAGTAGAGACAGTATATAGTAGAGACAGTACATAGTAGAGTACTGATATATCAGAGTTTAGACAGTATATAGTAGAGTACTGATATATCAGAGTTTAGACAGTATATAGTAGAGTACTGATATATCAGAGTTTAGACAGTATATAGTAGAGACAGTATATAGTAGAGAACTGATATATCAGAGTTTAGACAGTATGTAGTAGAGTACTGATATATCAGAGTTTAGACAGTATATAGTAGAGTACTGATATATCAGAGTTTAGACAGTATATAGTAGAGACAGTATATAGTAGAGGACTGATATATCAGAGTTTAGACAGTATATAGTAGAGTACTGATATATCAGAGTTTAGACAGTATATAGTAGAGTACTGATATATCAGAGTTTAGACAGTATGTAGTAGAGACAGTATATAGTAGAGACAGTATATAGTAGAGTACTGATATATCAGAGTTTAGACAGTATATAGTAGAGTACTGATATATCAGAGTTTAGACAGTATATAGTAGAGTACTGATATATCAGAGTTTAGACAGTATATAGTAGAGACAGTATATAGTAGAGTACTGATATATCAGAGTTTAGACAGTATATAGTAGAGACAGTATATAGTAGAGTACTGATATATCAGAGTTTAGACAGTATATAGTAGAGTACTGATATATCAGAGTTTAGACAGTATATAGTAGAGACAGTATATAGTAGAGGACTGATATATCAGAGTTTAGACAGTATATAGTAGAGTACTTATATATCAGCGTTTAGACAGTATATAGTAGAGTACTGATATATCAGAGTTAAGACAGTATATAGTAGAGACAGTATATATCAGAGTTTAGACAGTATATAGTAGAGACAGTTTATAGTAGAGGACTGATATATCAGAGTTTAGACAGTATATAGTAGAGACAGTATATAGTAGAGTACTGATATATTAGAGTTAAGACAGTATATAGTAGAGTACTGATATATCAGAGTTTAGACAGTATATAGTAGAGACAGTATATATCAGAGTTTAGACAGTATATAGTAGAGACAGTATATAGTAGAGGACTGATATATCAGAGTTTAGACAGTATATAGTAGAGACAGTATATAGTAGAGTACTGATATATCAGAGTTAAGACAGTATATAGTAGAGTACTGATATATCAGAGTTTAGACAGTATATAGTAGAGACAGTATATAGTAGAGACAGTATATAGTAGAGGACTGATATATCAGAGTTTAGACAGTATATAGTAGAGACAGTATATAGTAGAGTACTGATATATCAGAGTTTAGACAGTATATAGTAGAGTACTGATATATCAGAGTTTAGACAGTATATAGTAGAGACAGTATATAGTAGAGTACTGATATATCAGAGTTTAGACAGTATATAGTAGAGGACTGATATATCAGAGTTTAGACAGTATATAGTAGAGTACTGATATATCAGAGTTTAGACAGTATGTAGTAGAGGACTGATATATCAGTTTAGACAGTATATAGTAGAGTACTGATATATCAGAGTTTAGACAGTATATAGTAAAGTACTGATATATCAGAGTTTAGACAGTATATAGTAGAGGACTGATATATCAGAGTTTAGACAGTATATAGTAGAGTACTGATATATCAGAGTTTAGACAGTATGTAGTAGAGGACTGATATATCAGTTTAGACAGTATATAGTAGAGTACTGATATATCAGAGTTTAGACAGTATACAGTAGAGTACTGTTATATCAGAGTTTAGACAGTATATAGTAGAGGACTGATATATCAGAGTTTAGACAGTATACAGTAGAGTACTGTTATATCAGAGTTTAGACAGTATATAGTAGAGGACTGATATATCAGAGTTTAGACAGTATACAGTAGAGTACTGTTATATCAGAGTTTAGACAGTATATAGTAGAGGACTGATATATCAGCGTTTAGACAGTATATAGTAGAGGACTGATATATCAGTTTAGACAGTATATAGTAGAGTACTGATATATCAGAGTTTAGACAGTATACAGTAGAGTACTGTTATATCAGAGTTTAGACAGTATATAGTAGAGGACTGATATATCAGAGTTTAGACAGTATACAGTAGAGTACTGTTATATCAGAGTTTAGACAGTATATAGTAGAGGACTGATATATCAGTTTAGACAGTATATAGTAGAGTACTGATATATCAGAGTTTAGACAGTATACAGTAGAGTACTGTTATATCAGAGTTTAGACAGTATATAGTAGAGTACTGATATATCAGAGTTTAGACAGTATACAGTAGAGTACTGTTATATCAGAGTTTAGACAGTATATAGTAGAGGACTGATATATCAGCGTTTAGACAGTATATAGTAGAGTACTGATATATCAGAGTTTAGACAGTATATAGTAGAGTACTGATATATCAGAGTTTAGACAGTATATAGTAGAGTACTGATATATCAGAGTTTAGACAGTATATAGTAGAGTACTGTTATATCAGAGTTTAGACAGTATATAGTAGAGACAGTATATAGTAGAGTACTGATATATCAGTGTTTAGACAGTATATAGTAGAGACAGTATATAGTAGAGACAGTATATAGTAGAGACAGTACATAGTAGAGTACTGTTATATCAGAGTTTAGACAGTATATAGTAGAGACAGTATATAGTAGAGTACTGATATATCAGTGTTTAGACAGTATATAGTAGAGACAGTATATAGTAGAGGACTGATATATCAGAGTTTAGACAGTATACAGTAGAGGACTGATATATCAGAGTTTAGACAGTATACAGTAGAGGACTGATATATCAGTGTTTAGACAGTATATAGTAGAGACAGTATATAGTAGAGGACTGATATAACAGAGTTTAGACAGTATATAGTAGAGTACTGATATATCAGAGTTTAGACAGTATGTAGTAGAGGACTGATATATCAGAGTTTAGACAGTATATAGTAGAGACAGTATATAGTAGAGACAGTATATAGTAGAGACAGTAAATAGTAGAGACAGTATATAGTAGAGACAGTATGTAGTAGAGGACTGATATATCAGAGTTAAGACAGTATATAGTAGAGACAGTATATAGTAGAGACAGTAAATAGTAGAGACAGTATATAGTAGAGACAGTATGTAGTAGAGGACATGATGCTGTTCTTTTCCCTGGTCAAGTGCTGCCATTTATCCTTATAAGTTGAACGTTTCTCTGTCGTCTCTTCGTCTCTAGGCCTTTAATTCATAGTATTTATCTCCAGTGCTTTTTCAATAAAGAGGCCATCCCATTGATAAACATCCCCTCTATGACCAACTAATAACTGCCTAGCTTTACTGTCTGACAGGACACCGATCCCTTGCTTTGTGTGTGTATTTGTTAAATAAAGTTAAATAAAGGTTGAATAAAATGTGTGTGTGTGTGTGTGTGTGTACACGTGTGTGTGAATGTGTGTATCTTTGAGTGTGCCTGGCTGTGTCTGTGTGCATGTGTGTGTTAGGCTGCGTTTACACAGGCAGCCCAATTCTGATCTCTTTTTTTTATTTTTTACAAATTGGTCTTTTGAGCTCTGAAAAAAAAAAAAGGTCAGATGTGAAAAGATTAGATGTGATTGGTCAAAAGATCTAATAGTGGAAAAAAAGATCAGAATTAAGCTGCCTGTTTAAACGCTGCCTTTGTGTCTGATGACGGACCGATCCCTCAGTGTTAACAGTGCTAAACCAGATTCACCACCAGATCTCCAATCAGCCTAACTGTCAGTTTATCAGGCTCCTACTGATTCTGATAGCCCTTTAAATGTCACCGTGGGAGGGCCAAACGCCCTCTGAAGGACCGCTCCCCCCTCTCTCCCTCCTCTCTCCCCCCTCTCTCAACCTCTTCCTAGCTGTCACGTCCACTAGGTAAAGAAACTGTGTGGATTACGGTGTTCTGGTTGGACTACCCAGGTTCATCCTAAAGGCAAGGCAGAGGGCTGTTCAGCCAGTCATTCAGTCAGCCAGTCAGCCAGTCAGCCAGTCAATCTGTCATTCAGTCAGCCAGTCAGCCAGTCAGCCAGTCAGCCAGTCAGCTAGTCAGCCAGTCAGCCAGTCAATCTGTCATTCAGTAAGCCAGTCAGCCAGTCAGCCAGTCAACTAGTCAGCCAGTCAGCCAGTGATTCAGTCAGCCAGTCAATCTGTCATTCAGTCAGCCAGTCAGCCAGACAGCCAGTCAGCTAGTCAGCCAGTCAGCTAGTCAGCCAGTCAGCCAGTGATTCAGTCAGCCAGTCAATCTGTCATTCAGTCAGCCAGTCAGCCAGTCAGCCAGTCAATCTGTCATTCAGTCAGCCAGTCAGCCAGACAGCCAGTCAGCTAGTAAGCCAGTCAGCTAGTCAGCTAGTCAGCCAGTCAATCTGTCATTCAGTCAGCCAGTCAGCCAGTCAATCTGTCATTCAGTCAGCTAGTCAGTTTATCAGCCAGTGATTCAGTCAGCTAGTCAGCCAGTCAGCCAGTGATTCAGTCAGCCAGTCAATCTGTCATTCAGTAAGCCAGTCAGCTAGTCAGCCAGTGATTCAGTCAGCCAGTCAATCTGTCATTCAGTCAGCCAGTCAGCCAGTCAATCTGTCATTCGGTCAGCCAGTCAGCTAGTCAGCCAGTCAGTCAGTCAATCTGTCATTCAGTCAGCCAGTCAGCTAGTCAGCCAGTGATTCAGTCAGCCAGTCAATCTGTCATTCAGTCAGCCAGTCAGCCAGTCAGCTAGTCAGCCAGTCAGCCAGTCAATCTGTCATTCAGTCAGCCAGTCAGCCAGTGATTCAGTCAGCCAGTCAATCTGTCAGCCAGTCAGCCAGTCAGCCAGTCAATCTGTCATTCGGTCAGCTAGTCGGCCAGTCATTCAGTCAGCCAGTCAGCCAGTCAGCTATTCAGCCAGTCAATCTGTCATTCGGTCAGCTAGTCGGCCAGTCATTCAGTCAGCCAGACAATCTGTCATTCAGTCAGCCAGTCAGTCAGCCAGTCAACCAGTCAGCCAGTCAACCAGTCAGCCAGTCAGCCAGTCAAACAGTCAACCAGTCAGCTAGTCAGTCACTAGCCAGTCAGCTAGTCAGCTAGTCAGAGAGTCAGCCCAACCTCAGCATTGTATAAACAAACAGAAAACAGCCTGGTCTATATAGGGAATAGGGCTCTGGTCTAAAGTAGTGCTCTATATAGGGAATAGGGCTCTGGTCTAAAGTAGTGCACTATATAGGGAATAGGGCTCTGGTCTAAAGTAGTGTACTATATAGGGAATATGGCTTTGGTCTAAATTAGTGTACTATATAGGGAATAGGGCTCTGGTCTAAAGTAGTGCACTATATAGGGAATAGGGCCCTGGTCTAAAGTAGTGCACTATATAGCGAATAGGGCTCTGGTCTAAAGTAGTGTACTATATAGGGAATAGGGCTCTGGTCTAAAGTAGTGCACTATATAGGGAATAGGGCTCTGGTCTAAAGTAGTGCTCAATATAGGGAATAGGGCTCTGGTCTAAAGTAGTGCACTATATAGGGAATAGGGCTCTGGTTTAAAGTAGTGCACTACATAGGGAATAGGGTGCCATTTGGGATGCTTGCTGAGTCAGAGCCTTCAGTCACACAGGAATACATTAGAGAGGCTCTATGATGAAAGCAGGCCAGCACTCAGGGTTTAGGGAGAGAGATGCTTGCTGGTCCCTTTATATCCCTGACGTCCACAGCAGAGGATGGACTGATGAAAGAGAGGATGGAGGGATGAAAAAGAGGTCTGGTCCCTGTAGAGGTAAAGGCCAGGTCTCCTCCACCTCCCTCCCTCCTTCCTCCTCCACCTCCCTCCCTCCTTCCTCCTCCTCCTCCTCCTCTCCTCAGTGGTTTGAGATGCTTTGATACTCTGTAATCCAGCTGTCTGGTTATTAAACAGTGTGTTGGATGATGTTGGAAATCACTGCTTCAATCACTGACATCAATAACATCACTAACATCATGACTGTGGCTTAGTTAACTCAGAACCCCCCCCCCTCCTTAACTTCCTATTCCAACCACACACACACACACACACACACACACACACACACACACACACACACACACACACACACACACGGACACACGGACACACACACACGGACACACTCACAATCCCCCCTCTCCTCCCCCCACTGCCAATCTAACTGAGAGGAGAGGCTCCCAGACCTATTCTCAGAACTCCTGATGCTGCACTTTATTCTCTCAGGCTCTGTCTCTGGAATGATAATTACAAGGAAGATTTTGGAACAGGAAAGTAGGAAAATAGGAAAATAATAATAATACAAAAACAAATGTTTGGGAAACAAGTGTAAAAATAGTAAATAAAACCCTCATACTGTTAATAAGATTCTGACTATTTTTTTAGAATGTAATTTAGTCACTAACTGTGACTATGTGGAGTCTTGGAATAGACTACAGGACAGGAAGTTAACAAACCGGATGGCCGGCTGTCATTTATGAGATTGTTACTGTGACCATGTCTCTGTAGCGATGAGTCTCTATAACGAGCTGACGTGGGCACCAGTTCAGCTGTAGCACTGCGAAGGGTGGCTTTCAAATGAAGCCAAGACTTCTTTCAAATGAAGCCAAGACTTCTTTCAAATGAAACCAAGACTTCTTTCAAATGAAGCCAAGACTTCTTTCAAGTGAAACCAAGACTTCTTTCAAGTGAAACCAAGACTTCTTTCCAATGAAGCCAAGACTTCTTTCAAGTGAAACCAAGACTTCTTTCAAGTGAAACCAAGACTTCTTTCAAATGAAGCCAATACTTCTTTCAAGTGAAACCAAGACTTCTTTCAAGTGAAACCAAGACTTCTTTCCAATGAAACCAATACTTCTTTCAAGTGAAACCAAGACTTCTTTCAAGTGAAACCAAGACTTCTTTCAAATGAAGCCAAGACTTCTTTCAAATGAAGCCAAGACTTCTTTCCAATGAAACCAATACTTCTTTCAAGTGAAACCAAGACTTCTTTCAAGTGAAACCAAGACTTCTTTCAAGTGAAACCAAGACTTCTCCACAGCAAAAGCTGCTAGGAGCAGCTATTATTGATCAAATAGATGTAATATATACAGTACCAGTTTGGACACACATACTCATTCTTAATTTTTTAAAATATTTTCTACATTGTAGAATAATACTGAAGACATCACAACTATGAAATAACACATATGGAATCATGTAGTAACCAAAAAAGGGTTAAACATGTCAAAATATATTTGAGATTCTTCACAGTAGCCACCCTTTTCATTGACAGCTTTGCCCACTCTTGACATTCTCTCAACCAGCTTCATGAGGTAGTCAGTCACCTGAAATACATACAAATTAACAGGTGCACCTTGTTAAAAGTTAATATTTAGAATAAAAGTTATTCTTAATGAGTTTGAGCCAATCAGTTGTGTTGTGACAAGGTAGGGGTGGTATACATAAGACAGCCCTATTTGGTAGAAGACCAAGTCCATATTATGTCAAGAACAGCTCAAATAAGCAAAGAGAAACGACAGTCCATCATTACTTTTAAGACATGAAGGTCAGTCAATCCGGGAACATTTCAAGAACCTTGAAAGTTTCTTCAAGTGCAGACGCAAAAACCATCAAGCGCTATGATGAAACTGGCTCTCATGAGGACCGCCACAGGAAAGGAAGACCCAGAGTTACCTCTGCTGCAGAGGATTAGTTCATCAGAGTTACCAGCCCCAGAAATTGCAAGCCAAATAAATGCTTCACAGAGTTCAAGTAACAGACACATCACAACATCAACTGTTCAGAGGAGACCGTGAATCAGGCCTTCATGGCCAAATTGCTGCAAAGAAACCACTACTAAAGGACACCAATAATAAGAGACTAGCTTGGGCCAGACTGGTGGAAATCTGTCCTTTGGTCTGATGAGTCTAAAGTTGAGATTTTTTGGTTCCAACCGCCATGTCTTTGTGAGACGCAGAGTAGGTGAACGGTTGATCTCCGCATGTGTGGTTCCCACCGTGATGGTGTGGGGGGTGCTTTGCTGGTGACACTGTCAGTGATTTATTTAGAATTCAAGGCACACATAACCAGCATGGCTAACACAGCATTCTGCAGCGATACACCATCCCATCTGGTTTGCTCTTAGTGGGACTATCATATGTTTTTCAACAGGACAATGACCCAAAACACACCTCCAGGCTGTGTAAGGCCTATTTAACCAAGAAGGAGAGTGATGGTGCTGCATCAGATGAACTGGCCTCCACAATCACCCGACCTCAACCCAATTGTGATGGTTTGGGATGAGTTGGACCGCAGAGTGAAGGAAAAACAGTGCTCAGCATATGTGGGAACTCCTTCAAGACTGCTGGAAAAGCATTCCAGGTGAAGCTGGTTGCCAAGAGCAAAGCTGTCATCAAGGCAAAGGGTGGCTACTTTGAAGAATCTAAAATCTATAATATTTTTCTATTTTAACACTTTTTTAATTACTGAATCAAATCAAAGTTTATTGGTCACGTGCGCCGAATACAACAGGTAGACCGTACAGTGAAATGCTGAATTACAACATGTAGACCTTACAGTGAAATGCTGAATACAACAGGTAGATCTTACAGTGAAATGCTGAATACAACAGGTGTAGTAGACCTCACAGTGAAATGCTGAATACAACAGGTGTAGTAGACCTTACAGTGAAATGCTGAATACAACAGGTGTAGTAGACCTTACAGTGAAATGCTGAATACAACAGGTGTAGTAGACCTTACAGTGAAATGCTGAATACAACAGGTGTAGTAGACCTTACAGTGAAATGCTGAAAACAACAGGTGTAGTAGACCTTACAGTGAAATGCTGAATACAACAGGTAGATCTTACAGTGAAATGCTGAATACAACAGGTGTAGTAGACCTCACAGTGAAATGCTGAATACAACAGGTGTAGTAGACCTTACAGTGAAATGCTGAATACAACAGGTGTAGTAGACCTTACAGTGAAATGCTGAATACAACAGGTGTAGTAGACCTCACAGTGAAATGCTGAATACAACAGGTGTAGTAGACCTCACAGTGAAATACTGAATACAACAGGTGTAGTAGAACTCACAGTGAAATGCTGAATACAACAGGTGTAGGTAGACCTTACAGTGAAATGCCGAATACAACAGGTGTAGTAGAACTTACAGTGAAATGCTGAATACAACAGGTGTAGTAGACCTTACAGTGAAATTCTGAATACAACAGGTGTAGTAGACCTTACAGTGAAGTGCTGAATACAACAGGTGTAGTAGACCTTACATTGAAATTCTGAATACAACAGGTGTAGTAGACCTTACAGTGAAATGCTGAATACAACAGGTGTAGTAGACCTTACAGTGAAATGCTGAATACAACAGGTGTAGTAGACCTTACAGTGAAATGCTGAATACAACAGGTGTAGTAGACCTTACAGTGAAATGCTGAATACAACAGGTGTAGTAGACCTTACAGTGAAATGCTGAATACAACAGGTGTAGTAGACCTTACAGTGAAATGCCGAATACAACAGGTAGACCGTACAGTGAAATGCTGAATACAACAGGTGTAGTAGACCTTACAGTGAAATGCTGAATACAACAGGTGTAGTAGATCTTACAGTGAAATGCCGAATACAACATGTGTAGTAGACCTTACAGTGAAATGCTGAATACAACAGGTGTAGTAGACCTTACAGTGAAATGCTGAATACAACAGGTGTAGTAGACCTTACAGTGAAATGCTGAATACAACAGGTGTAGTAGACCTTACAGTGAAATGTTGAATACAACAGGTGTAGTAGACCTCACAGTGAAATGCTGAATACAACAGGTGTAGGTAGACCTTACAGTGAAATGCTGAATACAACAGGTGTAGTAGACCTTACAGTGAAATTCTGAATACAACAGGTGTAGTAGACCTTACAGTGAAATGCTGAATACAACAGGTGTAGTAGACCTTACAGTGAAATGCTGAAAACAACAGGTGTAGTAGACCTTACAGTGAAATGCTGAATACAACAGGTGTAGTAGACCTTACAGTGAAATGCTGAATACAACAGGTGTAGTAGATCTTACAGTGAAATGCCGAATACAACAGGTGTAGTAGACCTTACAGTGAAATTCTGAATACAACAGGTGTAGTAGACCTTACAGTGAAATTCTGAATACAACAGGTGTAGTAGACCTTACAGTGAAATGCTGAATACAACAGGTGTAGTAGATCTTACAGTGAAATGCTGAATACAACAGGTGTAGTAGACCTTACAGTGAAATGCTGAATACAACAGGTGTAGTAGACCTTACAGTGAAATGCTGAATACAACAGGTGTAGTAGACCTTACAGTGAAATGCTGAATACAACAGGTGTAGTAGACCTTACAGTGAAATTCTGAATACAACAGGTTTAGTAGACCTTACAGTGAAATTCTGAATACAACAGGTGTAGTAGACCTTACAGTGAAATTCTGAATACAACAGGTGTAGTAGACCTTACAGTGAAATGCTGAATACAACAGGTAGATCTTACAGTGAAATGCTGAATACAACAGGTAGATCTTACAGTAAAATGCTGAATACAACAGGTAGATCTTACAGTGAAATGCTGAATACAACAGGTAGATCTTACAGTAAAATGCTGAATACAACAGGTAGATCTTACAGTGAAATGCTGAATACAACAGGTATATCTTACAGTGAAATGCTGAATACAACAGGTAGATCTTACAGTGAAATGCTGAATACAACAGGTAGATCTTACAGTGAAATGCTGAATACAACAGGTAGATCTTACCGTGAAATGCCGAATACAACAGGTAGATCTTACAGTGAAATGCTGAATACAACAGGTAGATCTTACAGTGAAATGGCGAATACAACAGGTAGATCTTACAGTGAAATGCTGAATACAACAGGTAGATCTTACCGTGAAATGCTGAATACAACAGGTAGATCTTACAGTGAAATGCCGAATACAACAGGTAGATCTTACAGTGAAATGCCGAATACAACAGGTAGATCTTACAGTGAAATGCTGAATACAACAGGTAGATCTTACAGTGAAATGCCGAATTCAACAGGTAGATCTTACAGTGAAATGCTGAATACAACAGGTAGATCTTACAGTGAAATGCCGAATACAACAGGTAGATCTTACAGTGAAATGCTGAATACAACAGGTAGATCTTACTGTAAAATGCTGAATACAACAGGTAGATCTTACAGTGAAATGCTGAATACAACAGGTAGATCTTACAGTGAAATGCTGAATACAACAGGTAGATCTTACAGTGAAATGCTGAATACAACAGGTAGATCTTACAGTGAAATGCTGAATACAACAGGTGTAGTAGACCTTACAGTGAAATGCTGAATACAACAGGTGTAGTAGATCTTACAGTGAAATGCTGAATACAACAGGTAGATCTTACAGTGAAATGCTGAATACAACAGGTGTAGTAGACCTTACAGTGAAATGCTGAATACAACAGGTGTAGTAGATCTTACAGTGAAATGCTGAATACAACAGGTAGATCTTACAGTGAAATGCTGAATACAACAGGTGTAGTAGATCTTACAGTGAAATGCTGAATACAACAGGTAGATCTTACAGTGAAATGCTGAATACAACAGGTAGATCTTACAGTGAAATGCTGAATACAACAGGTAGATCTTACAGTGAAATGCTGAATACAACAGGTAGATCTTACAGTGAAATGCTGAATACAACAGGTAGATCTTACAGTGAAATGCTGAATACAACAGGTAGATCTTACAGTGAAATGCTGAATACAACAGGTAGATCTTACAGTGAAATGCTGAATACAACAGGTAGATCTTACAGTGAAATGCTGAATACAACAGGTAGATCTTACAGTGAAATGCTGAATACAACAGGTGTAGTAGACCTTACAGTGAAATGCTGAATACAACAGGTAGATCTTACAGTGAAATGCTGAATACAACAGGTAGATCTTACAGTGAAATGCTGAATACAACAGGTAGATCTTACAGTGAAATGCTGAATACAACAGGTAGATCTTACAGTGAAATGCTGAATACAACAGGTGTAGTAGACCTTACAGTGAAATGCTGAATACAACAGGTGTAGTAGATCTTACAGTGAAATGCTGAATACAACAGGTGTAGTAGACCTTACAGTGAAATGCTGAATACAACAGGTAGATCTTACAGTGAAATGCTGAATACAACAGGTGTAGTAGACCTTACAGTGAAATGCTGAATACAACAGGTGTAGTAGACCTTACAGTGAAATGCTGAATACAACAGGTGTAGTAGACCTTACAGTGAAATGCTGAATACAACAGGTGTAGTAGACCTTACAGTGAAATGCTGAATACAACAGGTAGATCTTACAGTGAAATGCTGAATACAACAGGTAGATCTTACAGTGAAATGCTGAATACAACAGGTGTAGTAGACCTTACAGTGAAATGCTGAATACAACAGGTGTAGTAGACCTTACAGTGAAATGCCGAATACAACAGGTAGATCTTACAGTGAAATGCTGAATACAACAGGTAGATCTTACAGTGAAATGCTGAATACAACAGGTAGATCTTACAGTGAAATGCTGAATACAACAGGTAGATCTTACAGTGAAATGCTGAATACAACAGGTAGATCTTACAGTGAAATGCTGAATACAACAGGTAGATCTTACAGTGAAATGCTGAATACAACAGGTAGATCTTACAGTGAAATGCCGAATACAACAGGTGTAGTAGACCTTACAGTGAAATGCTGAATACAACAGGTGTAGTAGACCTTACAGTGAAATGCTGAATACAACAGGTGTAGTAGACCTTACAGTGAAATGCTGAATACAACAGGTAGACCGTACAGTGAAATGCTGAATACAACAGGTGTAGTAGACCTTACAGTGAAATGCTGAATACAACAGGTGTAGTAGACCTTACAGTGAAATGCTGAATACAACAGGTGTAGTAGACCTTACAGTGAAATGCCGAATACAACAGGTAGACCGTACAGTGAAATGCTGAATACAACAGGTGTAGTAGACCTTACAGTGAAATGCTGAATACAACAGGTGTAGTAGATCTTACAGTGAAATGCCGAATACAACATGTGTAGTAGACCTTACAGTGAAATGCTGAATACAACAGGTGTAGTAGACCTTACAGTGAAATGCTGAATACAACAGGTGTAGTAGACCTTACAGTGAAATGCTGAATACAACAGGTGTAGTAGACCTTACAGTGAAATGTTGAATACAACAGGTGTAGTAGACCTCACAGTGAAATGCTGAATACAACAGGTGTAGGTAGACCTTACAGTGAAATGCTGAATACAACAGGTGTAGTAGACCTTACAGTGAAATTCTGAATACAACAGGTGTAGTAGACCTTACAGTGAAATGCTGAATACAACAGGTGTAGTAGACCTTACAGTGAAATGCTGAAAACAACAGGTGTAGTAGACCTTACAGTGAAATGCTGAATACAACAGGTGTAGTAGACCTTACAGTGAAATGCTGAATACAACAGGTGTAGTAGATCTTACAGTGAAATGCCGAATACAACAGGTGTAGTAGACCTTACAGTGAAATTCTGAATACAACAGGTGTAGTAGACCTTACAGTGAAATTCTGAATACAACAGGTGTAGTAGACCTTACAGTGAAATGCTGAATACAACAGGTGTAGTAGATCTTACAGTGAAATGCTGAATACAACAGGTGTAGTAGACCTTACAGTGAAATGCTGAATACAACAGGTGTAGTAGACCTTACAGTGAAATGCTGAATACAACAGGTGTAGTAGACCTTACAGTGAAATGCTGAATACAACAGGTGTAGTAGACCTTACAGTGAAATTCTGAATACAACAGGTTTAGTAGACCTTACAGTGAAATTCTGAATACAACAGGTGTAGTAGACCTTACAGTGAAATTCTGAATACAACAGGTGTAGTAGACCTTACAGTGAAATGCTGAATACAACAGGTAGATCTTACAGTGAAATGCTGAATACAACAGGTAGATCTTACAGTAAAATGCTGAATACAACAGGTAGATCTTACAGTGAAATGCTGAATACAACAGGTAGATCTTACAGTAAAATGCTGAATACAACAGGTAGATCTTACAGTGAAATGCTGAATACAACAGGTAGATCTTACAGTGAAATGCTGAATACAACAGGTAGATCTTACAGTGAAATGCTGAATACAACAGGTAGATCTTACAGTGAAATGCTGAATACAACAGGTAGATCTTACCGTGAAATGCCGAATACAACAGGTAGATCTTACAGTGAAATGCTGAATACAACAGGTAGATCTTACAGTGAAATGGCGAATACAACAGGTAGATCTTACAGTGAAATGCTGAATACAACAGGTAGATCTTACCGTGAAATGCTGAATACAACAGGTAGATCTTACAGTGAAATGCCGAATACAACAGGTAGATCTTACAGTGAAATGCCGAATACAACAGGTAGATCTTACAGTGAAATGCTGAATACAACAGGTAGATCTTACAGTGAAATGCCGAATTCAACAGGTAGATCTTACAGTGAAATGCTGAATACAACAGGTAGATCTTACAGTGAAATGCCGAATACAACAGGTAGATCTTACAGTGAAATGCTGAATACAACAGGTAGATCTTACTGTAAAATGCTGAATACAACAGGTAGATCTTACAGTGAAATGCTGAATACAACAGGTAGATCTTACAGTGAAATGCTGAATACAACAGGTAGATCTTACAGTGAAATGCTGAATACAACAGGTAGATCTTACAGTGAAATGCTGAATACAACAGGTGTAGTAGACCTTACAGTGAAATGCTGAATACAACAGGTGTAGTAGATCTTACAGTGAAATGCTGAATACAACAGGTAGATCTTACAGTGAAATGCTGAATACAACAGGTGTAGTAGACCTTACAGTGAAATGCTGAATACAACAGGTGTAGTAGATCTTACAGTGAAATGCTGAATACAACAGGTAGATCTTACAGTGAAATGCTGAATACAACAGGTGTAGTAGATCTTACAGTGAAATGCTGAATACAACAGGTAGATCTTACAGTGAAATGCTGAATACAACAGGTAGATCTTACAGTGAAATGCTGAATACAACAGGTAGATCTTACAGTGAAATGCTGAATACAACAGGTAGATCTTACAGTGAAATGCTGAATACAACAGGTAGATCTTACAGTGAAATGCTGAATACAACAGGTAGATCTTACAGTGAAATGCTGAATACAACAGGTAGATCTTACAGTGAAATGCTGAATACAACAGGTAGATCTTACAGTGAAATGCTGAATACAACAGGTAGATCTTACAGTGAAATGCTGAATACAACAGGTGTAGTAGACCTTACAGTGAAATGCTGAATACAACAGGTAGATCTTACAGTGAAATGCTGAATACAACAGGTAGATCTTACAGTGAAATGCTGAATACAACAGGTAGATCTTACAGTGAAATGCTGAATACAACAGGTAGATCTTACAGTGAAATGCTGAATACAACAGGTGTAGTAGACCTTACAGTGAAATGCTGAATACAACAGGTGTAGTAGATCTTACAGTGAAATGCTGAATACAACAGGTGTAGTAGACCTTACAGTGAAATGCTGAATACAACAGGTAGATCTTACAGTGAAATGCTGAATACAACAGGTGTAGTAGACCTTACAGTGAAATGCTGAATACAACAGGTGTAGTAGACCTTACAGTGAAATGCTGAATACAACAGGTGTAGTAGACCTTACAGTGAAATGCTGAATACAACAGGTGTAGTAGACCTTACAGTGAAATGCTGAATACAACAGGTAGATCTTACAGTGAAATGCTGAATACAACAGGTAGATCTTACAGTGAAATGCTGAATACAACAGGTGTAGTAGACCTTACAGTGAAATGCTGAATACAACAGGTGTAGTAGACCTTACAGTGAAATGCCGAATACAACAGGTAGATCTTACAGTGAAATGCTGAATACAACAGGTAGATCTTACAGTGAAATGCTGAATACAACAGGTAGATCTTACAGTGAAATGCTGAATACAACAGGTAGATCTTACAGTGAAATGCTGAATACAACAGGTAGATCTTACAGTGAAATGCTGAATACAACAGGTAGATCTTACAGTGAAATGCTGAATACAACAGGTAGATCTTACAGTGAAATGGCGAATACAACAGGTAGATCTTACAGTGAAATGCTGAATACAACAGGTGTAGTAGATCTTACAGTGAAATGCCGAATACAACAGGTAGATCTTACAGTGAAATGCCGAATACAACAGGTAGATCTTACAGTGAAATGCTGAATACAACAGGTGTAGTAGACCTTACAGTGAAATGCCGAATACAACAGGTAGATCTTACAGTGAAATGCTGAATACAACAGGTGTAGTAGACCTTACAGTGAAATGCTGAATACAACAGGTGTAGTAGACCTTACAGTGAAATGCTGAATACAACAGGTGTAGTAGACCTTACAGTGAAATGCCGAATACAACAGGTAGATCTTACAGTGAAATGCTGAATACAACAGGTGTAGTAGACCTTACAGTGAAATGCTGAATACAACAGGTGTAGTAGACCTTACAGTGAAATGCTGAATACAACAGGTAGATCTTACAGTGAAATGCTGAATACAACAGGTAGATCTTACAGTAAAATGCTGAATACAACAGGTAGATCTTACAGTGAAATGCTGAATACAACAGGTAGATCTTACAGTAAAATGCTGAATACAACAGGTAGATCTTACAGTGAAATGCTGAATACAACAGGTAGATCTTACAGTGAAATGCTGAATACAACAGGTAGATCTTACAGTGAAATGCTGAATACAACAGGTAGATCTTACAGTGAAATGCTGAATACAACAGGTAGATCTTACCGTGAAATGCCGAATACAACAGGTAGATCTTACAGTGAAATGCTGAATACAACAGGTAGATCTTACAGTGAAATGGCGAATACAACAGGTAGATCTTACAGTGAAATGCTGAATACAACAGGTAGATCTTACCGTGAAATGCTGAATACAACAGGTAGATCTTACAGTGAAATGCCGAATACAACAGGTAGATCTTACAGTGAAATGCCGAATACAACAGGTAGATCTTACAGTGAAATGCTGAATACAACAGGTAGATCTTACAGTGAAATGCCGAATTCAACAGGTAGATCTTACAGTGAAATGCTGAATACAACAGGTAGATCTTACAGTGAAATGCCGAATACAACAGGTAGATCTTACAGTGAAATGCTGAATACAACAGGTAGATCTTACTGTAAAATGCTGAATACAACAGGTAGATCTTACAGTGAAATGCTGAATACAACAGGTAGATCTTACAGTGAAATGCTGAATACAACAGGTAGATCTTACAGTGAAATGCTGAATACAACAGGTAGATCTTACAGTGAAATGCTGAATACAACAGGTGTAGTAGACCTTACAGTGAAATGCTGAATACAACAGGTGTAGTAGATCTTACAGTGAAATGCTGAATACAACAGGTAGATCTTACAGTGAAATGCTGAATACAACAGGTGTAGTAGACCTTACAGTGAAATGCTGAATACAACAGGTGTAGTAGATCTTACAGTGAAATGCTGAATACAACAGGTAGATCTTACAGTGAAATGCTGAATACAACAGGTGTAGTAGATCTTACAGTGAAATGCTGAATACAACAGGTAGATCTTACAGTGAAATGCTGAATACAACAGGTAGATCTTACAGTGAAATGCTGAATACAACAGGTAGATCTTACAGTGAAATGCTGAATACAACAGGTAGATCTTACAGTGAAATGCTGAATACAACAGGTAGATCTTACAGTGAAATGCTGAATACAACAGGTAGATCTTACAGTGAAATGCTGAATACAACAGGTAGATCTTACAGTGAAATGCTGAATACAACAGGTAGATCTTACAGTGAAATGCTGAATACAACAGGTAGATCTTACAGTGAAATGCTGAATACAACAGGTGTAGTAGACCTTACAGTGAAATGCTGAATACAACAGGTAGATCTTACAGTGAAATGCTGAATACAACAGGTAGATCTTACAGTGAAATGCTGAATACAACAGGTAGATCTTACAGTGAAATGCTGAATACAACAGGTAGATCTTACAGTGAAATGCTGAATACAACAGGTGTAGTAGACCTTACAGTGAAATGCTGAATACAACAGGTGTAGTAGATCTTACAGTGAAATGCTGAATACAACAGGTGTAGTAGACCTTACAGTGAAATGCTGAATACAACAGGTAGATCTTACAGTGAAATGCTGAATACAACAGGTGTAGTAGACCTTACAGTGAAATGCCGAATACAACAGGTAGATCTTACAGTGAAATGCTGAATACAACAGGTGTAGTAGACCTTACAGTGAAATGCTGAATACAACAGGTGTAGTAGACCTTACAGTGAAATGCTGAATACAACAGGTGTAGTAGACCTTACAGTGAAATGCCGAATACAACAGGTAGATCTTACAGTGAAATGCTGAATACAACAGGTGTAGTAGACCTTACAGTGAAATGCTGAATACAACAGGTGTAGTAGACCTTACAGTGAAATGCCGAATACAACAGGTAGATCTTACAGTGAAATGCTGAATACAACAGGTAGATCTTACAGTGAAATGCTGAATACAACAGGTAGATCTTACAGTGAAATGCTGAATACAACAGGTAGATCTTACAGTGAAATGCTGAATACAACAGGTAGATCTTACAGTGAAATGCTGAATACAACAGGTAGATCTTACAGTGAAATGCTGAATACAACAGGTAGATCTTACAGTGAAATGGCGAATACAACAGGTAGATCTTACAGTGAAATGCTGAATACAACAGGTGTAGTAGATCTTACAGTGAAATGCCGAATACAACAGGTAGATCTTACAGTGAAATGCCGAATACAACAGGTAGATCTTACAGTGAAATGCTGAATACAACAGGTGTAGTAGACCTTACAGTGAAATGCCGAATACAACAGGTAGATCTTACAGTGAAATGCTGAATACAACAGGTGTAGTAGACCTTACAGTGAAATGCTGAATACAACAGGTGTAGTAGACCTTACAGTGAAATGCTGAATACAACAGGTGTAGTAGACCTTACAGTGAAATGCCGAATACAACAGGTAGATCTTACAGTGAAATGCTGAATACAACAGGTGTAGTAGACCTTACAGTGAAATGCTGAATACAACAGGTGTAGTAGACCTTACAGTGAAATGCTGAATACAACAGGTGTAGTAGACCTTACAGTGAAATGCCGAATACAACAGGTGTAGTAGACCTTACAGTGAAATTCTTACTTACAGGCTAGGAATACTACATGATTCCATATGTGTTATTTCATTGTGTTGATGTCTTCACTGTTGTTCTACAATGTAGAAAATAGTAAAAAATAAAGAAAAACCCTGGAATGAGTAGTTGTGTCCACACTTCTGACTGGTACCTCTAGGTCAGTGCAGGAAAACTCTCGACCAACTGGGAATGATTTGAAATACTTTTCACCCGTGTTCCTGCGATTACTAAAACTTACTGTTTACTTGCTCCCCAGTCGAAACCGTTCGTGCATACTGTACATTTTGTGATGTTTTTGTTCATTTTGGTGTCTACCCCCTTCGTCAGAGATTGGTCAACAATAGGGATTTTTCAATTATGTGTTTGTTGTCATTCAACGACAGACAACTAGTTTTCATACATATGTTTTTTCACTTGAGAAATACTGCGTCAAACATTTAGATGTAAAATTGCTTCCTCTGCAAAGACTTCCTCTGCAAAAAATGACAGATGTCTGGAGTATTCTTAGATTCATTCTGACTATTTTTGAGGAAGTGTACTGGCTATGTTGTTGCTACGGCAGCTCAAGAGGGACAAACATTAATATTGATGCTTTTTTCTGGGTTTTTTTCTTCAAACAAATGCATTGTAAAGGAGAACCTGAGCACAGACTTTCACTCCACCCAGCCGAGTTCTGCTCGGGGCAAAGCCAACCTGGTACGGCCTTTACTCCACGATGACAGATTCTGGAGCACTTTCAGTGATAGGTAAAACCAAAACATGGGGCCTATCTGTTTCAATGTGAACTCAGAGCTCATCAGTTTTCCAGGGTGACAAGAAGGCAATAGTCAAGATGAAATGACTATTTTCTAAGTACAGAACATCTCTCGGCCATTAGGTTCCTTTTATCTCCTAATCTAATGTGAAACTAACTCTTTGCTCTCTCTCCCCCTGTCCCCTCTCCCTCCCCCTCCTCCTCCCCTCTCTCTCACACTCTTCCCGCCCCTCTCTCCCTCCCTCTCTTTCTTTCTATCTCTCTCCCCATCTCTGTCTCTCTTTCCCTCTACTCCTCTACATCTCTCTGTTTTACTGTTATTCTCTAAATATGTTTTCTCTCTCCTCTCTCTTCTCTCCATCCCCCTCTCTCTCCCTCCCCCTCTCTCTTTTCTCTTCCTCTCCCTCCTCCTCTCTCCCTTTCCCTCTGTCTCTTCTCTCTCCCTTTCCTTCCCCCTCTGTCTATTCTCTCTCCCCTCTCTCTCTTCTCTCTCCCTCCCCTCTCTCTTCTCTCTCCCCTCTCTCTCTTCTCTCTCTCTCCCTCCCCTCTCTCTCTCTTCTCTATCCCTCCCCCTCTCTCTTCTCTCCCTCTCCTGCCCCTTCTCTCTCTCTTCTCTATCCCTCCCCTCTCTCTCTTCTCTCCATCCCTCTCTCTTTTCTATCCCTCCCCTCTCTCTCTTCTCTCCCTCCCTCTCTCTTCTCTCTCCCTCCCCTCTCTCTCTTCTCTCCCTCCCTCTCTCTTCTCTCTCCCTCCCCTCTCTTTTCTCTCTCCTTCCCCTCTCTCTCTTCTCTCCCTCCCTCTCTCTTCTCTATCCCTCCCCTCTCTCTCTTCTCTCCCTCACCTCTCTCTCTTCTCTCCCTCGCTCTCCCTTCTCTCTCCCTCCCCTCTCTTCTCCCCCCTCCCCCCTCTCTCCAGGTACATGGCGGTGACACAGTTCTCCCCCACCCACGCCAGAAAGGCCTTTCCGTGTTTTGATGAGCCCATCTACAAGGCCACGTTCCGGGTCAGCCTGAGACACGATGCGTCCTACCTCTCTCTCTCCAACATGCCTGTAGAGGCCTCCATCTCTGATGATGATGGCTGGGTGACCAACCACTTCTCCAGGACTCCTCGTATGTCAACCTACTACCTGGCCTGGGCCGTCTGTAACTTTACCTACAGAGAGGTGACCACTGACAGTGGAGTGGTGGTGAGTTACACTAGTGACCCCCTAACCCTAACCTTAACCTTAACCCTAACCCTAACCTTAACCCTAACCTTAACCCTAACCCTAACCTTAACCTTAACCCTAACCTCAACCTAACCTTAACCCTGGGCCGTCTGTAACTTTACCTACAGAGAGGTAACCACTGACAGTGGAATGGTGGTGAGTTACACTAGTGACCCCCTAACCCTAACCTTAACCTTAGCCTAACCCTAACCCTAACCTTAACCTTAGCCTAACCCTAACCCTAACCCTAACCCTAACCTTAGCCTAACCCTAACCTTAACCCTGGGTAGTCTGTAACTACACATCCAACAGTGGAGTGGTGGGGAGTTACAGTCTTACTGACTGACTGAATCCTGTTCATCCTCGTTGGGATGTGAGGCCACAACAGGCTCTCTAACGTCCAACAGAGGAGTGGTGTAGAGTTACAGTCTTACTGACTGACTGAATCCTGTTCATCCTCGTTGGGATGTGAGGCCACAACAGGCTCTCTAACGTCCAACAGAGGAGTGGTGTAGAGTTACAGTCTTACTGACTGACTGAATCCTGTTCATCCTCGTTGGGAAGTGAGGCCACAACAGGCTCTCTAACGTCCAACAGTGGAGTGGTGGGGACTTAATGTCAGAAGATAAGATCGACTTTATTGCGCCCAAGAGGAAAACTGTCTTGGAAACAGAGCGTTACTGTTTCCAAAAGAAACACTGTGTCCAGCAGTCAGAGATATACAACATGTTCTCTCCACTAGCTGTATCCTCATTACCTAACCCTACATTAAGATGAAATAACTCACGACAACCTGTCTACTTACCCATCAAGTCTGAGGATATAGCCCACGTTGTCCTTTAGTATGTCTATCTATTGATTAACCTTGATACTGACATGTGGAGTAGACTGCTGCTGTTTCCCACTAATACTGTCATCACTACAGACACCTTCTAAAGAGTTAATACTGTCATCACTATAAAACACCTTCTAAAGAGTTAATACTGTCATCACTACAGACACCTTCTAAAGAGCTAATACTGTCATCACTGCTAACACCTAAAGAGTTAATACTGTCATCACTACAAACACCTTCTAAAGAGTTAATACTGTCATCACTACAGACACCTAAAGAGTTAATACTGTCATCACTACAGACACCTTCTAAAGAGTTAATACTGTCATCACTACAGACACCTTCTAAAGAGTTAATACTGTCATCACTACAAACACCTTCTAAAGAGCTAATACTGTCATCACTGCTAACACCTAAAGAGTTAATACTGTCATCACTATAAAACACCTTCTAAAGAGTTAATACTGTCATCACTACAAACACCTTCTAAAGAGTTAATACTGTCATCACTACAGACACCTTCTAAAGAGTTAATACTGTCATCACTACTAACACCTTCTAAAGAGTTAATACTGTCATCACTACTAACACCTAAAGAGTTAATACTGTCATCACTACAAACACCTTCTAAAGAGTTAATACTGTCATCACTACAAACACCTTCTAAAGAGTTAATACTGTCCTCACTACAAACACCTTCTAAAGAGTTAATACTGTCATCACTACTAACACCTAAAGAGTTAATACTGTCATCACTACTAACACCTTCTAAAGAGTTAATACTGTCATCACTAGAGAGTTAGTACTGTCATCACTACCAACACCTTCTAAAGAGTTAATACTGTCATCACTACTAACACCTTCTAAAGAGTTAATACTGTCATCACTACAAACATCTAAAGAGTTAGTACTGTCATCACTACTAACACCTTCTAAAGAGTTAATACTGTCATCACTACAGACATCTAAAGAGTTAGTACTGTCATCACTACTAACACCTTCTAAAGAGTTAGTACTGTCATCACTACAAACATCTAAAGAGTTAGTACTGTCATCACTACTAACACCTTCTAAAGAGTTAATACTGTCATCACTACTAACACCTTCTAAAGAGTTAATACTGTCATCACTACTGACACCTTCTAAAGAGTTAATACTGTCATCACTACTAACACCTAGAGAGTTAATACTGTCATCACTACTAACACCTTCTAAAGAGTTAATACTGTCATCACTACTAACACCTTCTAAAGAGTTAATACTGTCATCACTACTAACACCTTCTAAAGAGTTAATACTGTCATCACTACACACACCTTCTAAAGAGTTAATAATGTCATCACTACAAACACCTTCTAAAGAGTTAATACTGTCATCACTACAGACACCTTCTAAAGAGTTAATACTGTCATCACTACAGACACCTTCTAAAGAGTTAGTACTGTCATCACTACAGACACCTTCTAAAGAGTTAATACTGTCATCACTACAAACACCTTCTAAAGAGTTAGTACTGTCATCACTACAGACACCTTCTAAAGAGTTAATACTGTCATCACTACTAACACCTTCTAAAGAGTTAATACTGTCATCACTACAGACACCTTCTAAAGAGTTAAGTCATCACTACAGACACCTTCTAAAGAGTTAGTACTGTCATCACCACTAACACCTTCTAAAGAGTTAATACTGTCATCACTACTAACACCTAAAGAGTTAATACTGTCATCACCACTAACACCTTCTAAAGAGTTAATACTGTCATCACTACTAACACCTTCTAAAGAGTTAATACTGTCATCACTACAGACACCTTCTAAAGAGTTAAGTCATCACTACAGACACCTTCTAAAGAGTTAGTACTGTCATCACCACTAACACCTTCTAAAGAGTTTAATACTGTCATCACTACTAACACCTTCTAAAGAGTTAATACTGTCATCACTACTAACACCTTCTAAAGAGCTCCTCATACTACGTGCCAGTTTGAGAGCTGCCATTCAAAACACTTTGCAGTGTCTGAACCATTTGGCAGCTTGTCTGCTTCCAAGAAGAGAGGAGACATCATGCCTGACCTTATTTACAGAACAGCAACAATGCTGATGTCCCAAATGGCTCACTTTGCCCTATGAAGTGCACTACGGCCCATAGAGCTCTGTTCAAAAGTAGTGCCCTATGTTGGGAATAGGGAGCCATTTGGGACGTTGACAACGTTAGCTATTGAAAACAGTATTCAGCCGGTGTCCTCTCCTCTCCTTCAGACAATTATCTTTGTTATCTTGAAAACTTTCCCACCTTCCCTTCCTGTTAACCTTGGGTTCACCCTCCTCCTCCTCGTCCTTCATCATCATCATCATCATGATCTTCGTCATCCCACTTTAATTACTCCCCATTCATTTCCACTGTCATTATCCAAGGGCATTGCCCAATATCTCCATACACACACACACACACACACACACACACACACACACACACACACACACACACACACACACACACACACACACACACACACACACACACAAATACCTCACAACGCCGCCTGTAGTCCTCCTATCCCTCATTACAGGGACACCGCCTTCTCAACAGCACCTTTAATGACCAGCCATATCTGCAGCATTTATTTCCATACAGATCCCCTCCTAACGCTCACCCCTCACACTGCCACTAACCCATCAATCAAATTACCGTGACGACACTGGCCGGGTCTCGACTCATCCATCATCGGAGCGTGGCGTGCGTGCGCAGCGAGGGGAGATGAGGAACAGACTTAGGGCTCGCATATATCCGGGGAGGTGTAGCGAGGAGAAGCGTGTAGCAGACTACTCAGTGTGCGTTGCAGTTGGCATCAATGCTGTGAAGTAGAGTGGGCAGTAGGCCGCACTGAGGGAAAACAGTGGGTTTTAATTTCTCCTTTATTTAACACTGGAACTGGCAAGACGGTCAATCTGACCTTTTTCAATGTCGTCATTTGAAATGACTTCATTTCAATAAAAACCTTGAAACCACCTTTCCCGGACTTTTCCTAAATATGTGTATTTTATTTTACAGCCTAGCAGCACATTGAGATCAATATCGTAAAAGACAAAAAACGTTCGGAGAAATTTGCACCTCAAAAGGGCCATGCTGGTCAAAATGACCGCAGGCATGTTTCACCCACAGTAGGCTTCCGCAAAGACGTTGTTTGTGTTGCTTGCTATTCCTTAGTTCTTTTTCCCGCCTTGTGTTTCCGGCATTGGATGTCGCTTAGCAACTGTTGTTGTTTACTTGCTTTCAAGTGAGCACGAAGGAAATTAGCCTTTGGATTCTAGAATACAGAATCAATAGAATAGAGTTGTAAAATAGAAGTTAGAATTGGAACAGATTATGATAGAACAGAATAGAAACACAATAGAATAGAGTTGTAAAATGGAAGTTAGAATTGGAACAGATTATGATAGAACAGAATAGAAACACAATAGAATACAATAGAAGCATTAAAACAATAGAATAAAACACAACAGATAGGTAGTCTGATCAAAACGAACTGGTGTCTAGCTATGTCAGGAAAGCTGACCGCCCTGCAGGCTTTAGCCACGCTCCAGGATACGGAAGAGTCTGAGGGAGGCATTCAGTCTGATGCAGGGACAACTCATCCGATGTCCCTGACTCTGACAGTGACACAGAGAAGCCCCGACACAACAGACTGCGTCTGGGACACATTCACTTCAAGACGTCTGCGTCTGGGACACATTCACTTCAACAGACTGCGTCTGGGACACATTCACTTCAAGACGTCTGCGTCTGGGACACATTCACTACAACAGACTGCGTCTGGGACACATTCACTTCAACAGACTGCGTCTGGGACACATTCACTTCAACAGACTGCGTCTGGGACACATTCACTTCAACAGACTGCGTCTGGGACACATTCACTTCAACAGACTGCGTCTGGGACACATTCACTTCAACACGTCTGCGTCTGGGACACATTCACTTCAACAGACTGCGTCTGGGACACATTCACTTCAACAGACTGCGTCTGGGACACATTCACTTCAACAGACTGCGTCTGGGACACATTCACTTCAACACGTCTGCGTCTGGGACACATTCACTACAACAGACTGCGTCTGGGACACATTCACTTCAACAGACTGCGTCTGGGACACATTCACTACAACAGACTGCGTCTGGGACACATTCACTTCAACAGACTGCGTCTGGGACACATTCACTTCAACACGTCTGCGTCTGGGACACATTCACTACAACAGACTGCGTCTGGGACACATTCACTACAACAGACTGAGTCTGGGACACATTCACTACAACAGACTGCGTCTGGGACACATTCACTACAACAGACTGCGTCTGGGACACATTCACTACAACAGACTGCGTCTGGGACACATTCACTTCAACAGACTGCGTCTGGGACACATTCACTTCGAGACATCTGCGTCTGGGACACATTCACTTCAAGACGTCTGCGTCTGCTGATGTTCCAGGTAGGACTTGCGTCTTCTTCAGATTTGAAATTTTTTATTTACCCTATAGGACAAAAGATTGCTCAATATCGTTGGTTTGACTTACAGCAAACTAGTTTACAAGAAAAGCGTTGACCAATAGCCTCCAACACATACAGGTGCAATAGAATACAATTAGAAACATTACATCAGAATCGAATACTATTGTTCTTTTATTCGTTTTTATTATTAGCCAAATGTTGTTATTATTATTAAGAGAATATTCTTATTATCATCATTGTTGGCCTGTCACCGCTATTACTATCTATAATTAGCCTAACACTGGCATTAGGCTATTATTGGCTTACCATGGTTGTTGTAGGCTTAATTATTAAATATTATTAGGCTATTATTATCGCTATTATCATTAGCCTATTGTCAATAGCCTTAAATAAAGGTGAAATAAAATAAAATAAATAAATACAAATTAGCCTATTATCATTAGCCTATTGTCATTAGCCTATTGTCATTAGCCTATTGTCATTAGCCTATTGTCATTAGCCTATTGTCATTAGCCTATTATCATTAGCCTATTGTCATTAGCCTATTATCATTAACCTATTATCATTAGCCTATTATCATTAGCCTATTATCATTAGCCTATTGCCGTTATCCTACTGTCATTAGCCTATTATCATTAGCCTATTGTCATTAGCCTATTATCATTAACCTATTATCATTAGCCTATTATCATTAGCCTATTATCATTAGCCTATTGCCGTTATCCTACTGTCATTAGCCTATTATCATTAGCCTATTATCATTAGCCTATTATCATTAGCCTATTGTCGTTATCCTACTGTCATTAGCCTATTATCATTAGCCTATTATCATTAGCCTATTATCATTAGCCTATTGTCGTTATCCTACTGTCATTAGCCTATTATCATTAGCCTATTATCATTAGCCTATTGTTGTTATCCTACTGTCATTAGCCTATTATCATTAGCCTATTGTCGTTATCCTATTGTCATTAGCCTATTATAATTAGCCTATTAGCAGGTCCTCATGTTGTATTGTGTATGCAAGCCAATTGTGATGTTACTCAATATTGTAATTGTTGTGTGCATGAAGAGAAGATTAGCCCTGATTCACATCTATATTTTATGAAATATAATAAACTAATCAGGCTATTATCATTGTCAGCAGCGCCGAATCCACAACCATTGCCATCTTCGCCTGTGCCATCCACAACATCACCCAGACTGCCAACACCTGTAGGCCTACCAGGTGGGCAATTCTCTCCAAAAATACCTTTTCAAATTATTTTTTTAAGAAATAGGCTAACTAAGCTTAAATTACATATATTTTTGTTATTAATCCTGCAGTGCCAAATCCACCACTACCTGAGAGACAGGAATTGGGAAAGGACGGAACAGTCTGGAAGCTTGTGCAGCCAGGTGAACATGTAGGGAGACGACAAGGACAGAATGTCATGACTGAAGCTGCAGGACTCACACCACACGCCAAGCGCAATATTGAAGATTCGCTCACTGACTTCCTGTG
>NC_048579.1:77218289-77225789 GCF_013265735.2 Oncorhynchus mykiss | reverse complement strand
AGTGGCCTACTGTAACCTAAAGGGTGTGATGGAGGACACTTCTCAGTGGCCTACTGTATCCTAAAGGGTGTGATGGAGGACACTTCTCAGTGGCCTACTGTATCCTAAAGGGTGTGATGGAGGACACTTCTCAGTGGCCTACTGTAACCTAAAGGGTGTGATGGAGGACACTTCTCAGTGGCCTACTGTATCCTAAAGGGTGTGATGGAGGACACTTCTCAGTGGTCTACTGTAACCTAAAGGGTGTGACGGAGGACACTTCTCAGTGGCCTACTGTAACCTAAAGGGTGTGATGGAGGACACTTCTTAGTGGCCTACTGTAACCTAAAGGGTGGGACAGAGGACACTTCTCAGTGGCCTACTGTAACCTAAAGGGTGTGACGGAGGACACTTCTCAGTGGCCTACTGTATCCTAAAGGGTGTGATGGAGGACACTTGTCAGTGGCCTACTGTAACCTAAAGGGTGTGATGGAGGACACTTCTCAGTGGCCTACTGTATCCTAAAGGGTGTGATGGAGGACACTTCTCAGTGGCCTACTGTATCCTAAAGGGTGTGATGGAGGACACTTCTCAGTGGCCTACTGTAACCTAAAGGGTGTGATGGAGGACACTTGTCAATGACTCTACTGTAGCACCTTTGGCAGCGATTACAGCCCTGTGTCTTCTTGAGTATGACTCTACAAGCTGGGCACACCTGTATTTGGGGAGTTTCCCCCCATTCTTCTCTACAGATCCTTTTAAGCTCTGTCAGGTTGGATGGGGAGCGTCGCTGCACAGCTATTTTCAGGTCTCTCCAGGGATGTTCAATCGAGTTCAAGTCCGGACTCTGACTGGGCCTCTGAAGGACAATCAGAAACTTGTCCCGAAGCCACTCCTGCGATGTCTTGGCTGTGTGCTTAGGGTCATTGTGCTTTTGGAAGGTGAACCTTCGCCCCAGTCTGAGGTCCAGAGAGCTCTGGAGCAGGTTTTCATCAAGGATCTCTCTGTACTTTGCTCCATTCATCTTTCCCTCGATCCTGACTAGCCTCAGAGTCCCTGCTGCTGAAAAACATCCCCAGAGCATGATGCTGCCACCACCATGCTTCACCGTAGGGATGGTGCCAGGTTTACTCCAGAGCATGATGCTGCCACCACCATGCTTCACCGTAGGGATGGTGCCAGGTTTACTCCAGAGCATGATGCTGCCACCACCATGCTTCACCGTAGGGATGGAGTGCACTGTAGTGCGTCCCAAATGGGACCCTATTCCCTTTGTAGTGCACTACTTTTAAGCAGAGCTCTCATAGGGAATAGGGTGCCATTTGGGATGCAGGCGAGGTCTCCCTCCCTCCCTACATGGCCAGCAGGTCAGGCCCTCAGGTGCCACACACACACACATACACACACACACACACACACACACACACACCTCAGCAGTAGGGCTGTCTGTTGACCTTAACACAGAGTCTCTGTCTGTAAAGGATGAGGACTACCCATCACATAACCTCTCTCCACCCTGCCAACCAGTACATCACTTCCCTGAGAGTAGACTGAACCGCTACCCCCACCACTTTACCTGCTACAATATACTGTAGGAAACTCTAGGAAATAACAGAGAAAGGATAGACAGACACGGGCAAAATAAGCAAGTGAGTCCTCACGCAAAACTTTATTTCTTTACACTGTAAAACAGTTTACAAGAATTCAAGTCATGTTAACGCTATGGCCCCTCTTCGTCCAGCTGGGTCAAAAAGGGATGGAATCTTAGAACATGGATCATTATCTCCATAGATAATGGATCATTATCTCCACAGAATAACATGGATCATTATCTCCACAGAATAACATGGATCATTATCTCCAGAGATAATGGATCATTATCTCCATAGAATAACATGGATCATTATCTCCAGAGATAATGGATCATTATCTCCACAGAATAACATGGATCATTATCTCCATAGATAATGGATAATTATCTCCATAGAATAACATGGATCATTATCTCTATAGATATTGGATCATTATCTCCATAGAATATCATGGATCATTATCTCCTTAGATTAACATGGATCATTATCTCCATAGAGTAACATGGATCATTATCTCCATAGATAATGGATAATTATCTCCATAGAATATCATGGATCATTATCTCCTTAGAATAACATGGATCATTATCTCCATAGATTAACATGGATCATTATCTCCATAGAGTAACATGGATCATTATCTCCATAGAGTAACATGGATCATTATCTCCATAGATAATGGATCATTATCTCCATAGAATATCATGGATCATTATCTCCTTAGAATAACATGGATCATTATCTCCATAGATTAACATGGATCATTATCTCCATAGAGTAACATGGATAATTATCTCCATAGAGTAACATGGATCATTATCTCCATAGATAATGGATAATTATCTCCATAGAATGACATGGATCATTATCTCCACAGAATAACATGGATCATTATCTCCACAGAATAACATGGATCATTATCTCCATAGAATAACATAGATCATTATCGCCATAGAATAACATGGATCATTATCTCCACAGAATAACATGGATCATTATCTCCATAGAATAACATGGATCATTATCGCCATAGAATAACATGGATCATTATCTACATAGAATAACATGGATCATTATCTCCACAGAATAACATGGATCATTATCTCCACAAAATAACATGGATCATTATCTCCATAGAATAACATCTATATAATGTCCTATAGGATCCATCATCCACTTGTGTGATGATGATGATGATGGTGATGATGAGCTGTCATGCTTTAACTAATTTTCACATCATTATTCCCTCGTCCCAAATTGCATCCTATTCCCTACGCAGTGCACTACCCTATGGGCCCTGGTCAAAATAAGTGTACTATATAGGGAATAGGGTGCCATTTGGGACATGAGTTTGCCTATGTTATAATCACTCAGCCCTGTGGGTGGTGTGATGGTTATAATAACTCAGCCCTGTGGGTGGTGTGATGGTTATAATCACTCAGCCCTGTGGGTGGTGTGATGGTTATAATCACTCAGCCCCGTGGGTGGTGTGATGGTTATAATCACTCAGCCCTGTGGGTGGTAGAATGGTTATAATCAATCAGTCCTGTGGGTGGTGTGATGGTTATAATCACTCAGCCCTGTGGGTGGTGTGATGGTTATAATCACTCAGTCCTGTGGGTGGTGTGATGGTTATAATCACTCAGTCCTGTGGGTGGTGTGATGGTTATAATCACTCAGCCCTGTGGGTGGTGTGATGGTTATAATCACTCAGCCCTGTGGGTGGTGTGATGGTTATAATCACTCAGCCCTGTGGGTGGTGTGATGGTTACAATCACTCAGCCATGTGGGTGGTGTAATGGTTATAATCACTCAGCCCTGTGGGTGGTGTGATGGTTATAATCACTCAGCCCTGTGGGTGGTGTGATGGTTATAATCACTCAGCCCTGTGGGTGGTGTGATGGTTATAATCACTCAGCCCTGTGGGTGGTGTGATGGTTATAATCACTCAGCCCTGTGGGTGGTGTGATGGTTATAATCACTCAGCCCTGTGGGTGGTGTGATGGTTATAATCACTCAGCCCTGTGGGTGGTGTGATGGTTACAATCACTCAGCTCTGTGGGTGGTGTGATGGTTATAATCACTCAGCCCTGTGGGTGGTGTGATGGTTATTATCATTCAGCCCTGTGGGTGGTGTGATGGTTATAATCACTCAGCCCTGTGGGTGGTCGGATGGTTACTAGTGTACTCTATAAAACATGTTACAATCACTCAGCCCTGTGGGTGGTGTGATGGTTATAATCACTCAGCCCTGTGGGTGGTGTGATGGTTTTAATCACTCAGCCCTGTGGGTGGTGTGATGGTTATAATCACTCAGCCCTGTGGGTGGTGTGCTGGTTATAATCACTCAGCCCCGTGGGTGGTGTGATGGTTATAATCACTCAGCCCCGTGGGTGGTGTGATGGTTATAATCACTCAGCCCTGTGGGTGGTGTGATGGTTATAATCACTCAGCCCTGTGGGTGGTGTGATGGTTATAATCACTCAGCCCTGTGGGTGGTGTGATGGTTATAATCACTCAGCCCTGTGGGTGGTGTGATGGTTATAATCACTCAGCCCTGTGGGTGGTGTGCTGGTTATAATCACTCAGCCCCGTGGGTGGTGTGATGGTTATAATCACTCAGCCCTGTGGGTGGTGTGCTGGTTATAATCACTCAGTCCTGTGGGTGGTGTGATGGTTACAATCACTCAGCCCTGTGGGTGGTGTGATGGTTATAATCACTCAGTCCTGTGGGTGGTGTGATGGTTATAATCACTCAGCCCTATGGGTGGTGTGATGGTTATAATCACTCAGCCCTGTGGGTTAACATCATCATCATAGAACTTCTTAGAGCCTCCATGACATCATCATCATATAACTACTTAGAGCCTCCATGACATCATCATCATATAACTACTTAGAGCCTCCATGACATCATCATCATAGAACTACTTAGAGCCTCCATGACATCATCATCATATAACTACTTAGAGCCTCCATGACATCATCATCATATAACTACTTAGAGCCTCCATGACATCATCATCATAGAACTACTTAGAGCCTCCATGACATCATCATCGTATAACTACTTAGAGCCTCCATGACATCATCATCATAGAATTACTTAGAACCTCCATGACATCATCATCATAGAACTACTTAGAGCCTCCATGACATCATCATCGTATAACTACTTAGAGCCTCCATGACATCATCATCATAGAATTACTTAGGGCCTCCATGACATCATCATCATAGAACTACTTAGAGCCTCCATGACATCATCATCATAGAACTACTTGGAGCCTCCGTGACATCATCATCATAGAACTACTTAGAGCCTCCATGACATCATCATCGTATAACTACTTAGAGCCTCCATGACATCATCATCATAGAATTACTTAGAACCTCCATGACATCATCATCATAGAACTACTTAGAGCCTCCATGACATCAACATCATAGAACTACTTAGAGCCTCCATGACATCATCATCATAGAATTACTTAGAGCCTTCATGACATCATCATCATAGAACTACTTAGAGCCTCCATGACATCATCATCATAGAACTACTTGGAGCCTCCGTGACATCATCATCGTAGAACTACTTAGAGCCTCCATGACATCATCATCGTATAACTACTTAGAGCCTCCATGACATCATCATCATAGAACTACTTGGAGCCTCCGTGACATCATCATCATAGAACTACTTAGAGCCTCCATGACATCATCATCGTATAACTACTTAGAGCCTCCATGACATCATCATCATAGAATTACTTAGAACCTCCATGACATCATCATCATAGAACTACTTAGAGCCTCCATGACATCAACATCATAGAACTACTTAGAGCCTCCATGACATCATCATCATAGAATTACTTAGAGCCTTCATGACATCATCATCATAGAACTACTTAGAGCCTCCATGACATCATCATCATAGAACTACTTGGAGCCTCCGTGACATCATCATCGTAGAACTACTTAGAGCCTCCATGACATCATCATCGTATAACTACTTAGAGCCTCCATGACATCATCATCATAGAACTGCTTAGAGCCTCCATTACATCATCATCATAGAACTACTTAGAACCTCCATGACATCATCATCATAGAACTACTTAGAGCCTCCATGACATCAACATCATAGAACTACGTAGAGCCTCCATGACATCAACTTGAACTACGTAGAACCTCCATGACATCAACATCATAGAACTACGTAGAGCCTCCATGACATCAACTTGAACTACGTAGAGCCTCCATGACATCAACATTGAACTACGTAGAGCCTCCATGACATCAACATTGAACTACATAGAGCCTCCATGACATCATCATTGAACTACTTAGAGCCTCCATGACATCAACATTGAACTACGTAGAGCCTCCATGACATCAACATCATAGAACTACTTAGAGCCTCCATGACATCAACATAGAACTACGTAGCGCCTCCATGACATCAACATTGAACTACGTAGAGCCTCCATGACATCATCATTGAACTACGTAGAGCCTCCATGACATCATCATTGAACTACGTAGAGCCTCCATGACATCATCATTGAACTACGTAGAGCCTCCATGACATCAACATTGAACTACGTAGAGCCTCCATGACATCAACATTGAACTACATAGAGCCTCCATGACATCATCATTGAACTACTTAGAGCCTCCATGACAGCAACATTGAACTACGTAGAGCCTCCATGACATCAACATCATAGAACTACTTAGAGCCTCCATGACATCAACATAGAACTACGTAGAGCCTCCATGACATCAATATTGAACTACGTAGAGCCTCCATGACATCAACATTGAACTACATAGAGCCTCCATGACATCATCATTGAACTACTTAGAGCCTCCATGACATCAACATTGAACTACGTAGAGCCTCCATGACATCAACATCATAGAACTACTTAGAGCCTCCATGACATCAACATAGAACTACGTAGAGCCTCCATGACATCAACATTGAACTACGTAGAGCCTCCATGACATCATCATTGAACTACTTAGAGCCTCCATGACATCAACATAGAACTACGTAGAGCCTCCATGACATCAACATTGAACTACGTAGAGCCTCCATGACATCAACATTGAACTACATAGAGCCTCCATGACATCATCATTGAACTACTTAGAGCCTCCATGACAGCAACATTGAACTACGTAGAGCCTCCATGACATCAACATCATAGAACTACTTAGAGCCTCCATGACATCAACATAGAACTACGTAGAGCCTCCATGACATCAACATTGAACTACGTAGAGCCTCCATGACATCAACATTGAACTACTTAGAGCCTCCATGACATCATCATTGAACTACGTAGAGCCTCCATGACATCAACATTGAACTACTTAGAGCCTCCATGACATCAACATTGAACTACGTAGAGCCTCCATGACATCAACATTGAACTACGTAGAGCCTCCATGACATCAACATCATAGAACTACTTAGAGCCTCCATGACATCAACATAGAACTACGTAGAGCCTCCATGACATCAACATTGAACTACGTAGAGCCTCCATGACATCATCATTGAACTACGTAGAGCCTCCATGACATCATCATTGAACTACGTAGAGCCTCCATGACATCATCATTGAACTACGTAGAGCCTCCATGACATCAACATTGAACTACGTAGAGCCTCCATGACATCAACATTGAACTACATAGAGCCTCCATGACATCATCATTGAACTACTTAGAGCCTCCATGACAGCAACATTGAACTACGTAGAGCCTCCATGACATCAACATCATAGAACTACTTAGAGCCTCCATGACATCAACATAGAACTACGTAGAGCCTCCATGACATCAATATTGAACTACGTAGAGCCTCCATGACATCAACATTGAACTACATAGAGCCTCCATGACATCATCATTG
>NC_048579.1:77205789-77213289 GCF_013265735.2 Oncorhynchus mykiss | reverse complement strand
ACACTGCAGAATGGTAGCCCTTTTAAAGACAGTTTAATCTATGACTACATTACTCTGCAGAATGGTAGCCCTTTTAAAGACAGTTTAATCTATGACTGCGTTACACTGCAGAATGGTAGCCCTTTTAAAGACAGTTTAATCTATGACTACATTACTCTGCAGAATGGTAGCCCTTTTAAAGACAGTTTAATCTATGACTGCGTTACTCTGTGGCAGAATGGTAGCACTTTTAAAGACAGTTTAATCTATGACTACGTTACTCTGTGGCAGAATGGTAGCCCTTTTAAAGACAGTTTAATCTATGACTGCGTTACTCTGTGGCAGAATGGTAGCCCTTTTAAAGACAGTTTAATCTATGACTACGTTACTCTGTGGCAGAATGGTAGCCCTTTTAAAGACAGTTTAATCTATGACTGCGTTACTCTGTGGCAGAATGGTAGCTCTTTTAAAGACAGTTTAATCTATGACTACGTTACTCTGTGGCAGAATGGTAGCCCTTTTAAAGACAGTTTAATCTATGACTGCGTTACTCTGTGGCAGAATGGTAGCACTTTTAAAGACAGTTTAATCTATGACTACGTTACTCTGTGGCAGAATGGTAGCCCTTTTAAAGACAGTTTAATCTATGACTGCGTTACTCTGTGGCAGAATGGTAGCCCTTTTAAAGACAGTTTAATCTATGACTACGTTACTCTGTGGCAGAATGGTAGCCCTTTTAAAGACAGTTTAATCTATGACTACGTTACTCTGTGGCAGAATGGTAGCTCTTTTAAAGACAGTTTAATCTATGACTACGTTACTCTGTGGCAGAATGGTAGCCCTTTTAAAGACAGTTTAATCTATGACTACGTTACTCTGTGGCAGAATGGTAGCACTTTTAAAGACAGTTTAATCTATGACTACGTTACTCTGTGGCAGAATGGTAGCCCTTTTAAAGACAGTTTAATCTATGACTGCGTTACTCTGTGGCAGAATGGTAGCCCTTTTAAAGACAGTTTAATCTATGACTACGTTACTCTGTGGCAGAATGGTAGCCCTTTTAAAGACAGTTTAATCTATGACTACGTTACTCTGTGGCAGAATGGTAGCTCTTTTAAAGACAGTTTAATCTATGACTACGTTACTCAGTGGCAGAATGGTAGCCCTTTTAAAGACAGTTTAATCTATGACTGCGTTACTCTGCAGAATGGTAGCCCTTTTAAAGACAGTTTAATCTATGACTACGTTACTCTGCAGAATGGTAGCCCTTTTAAAGACAGTTTAATCTATGACTACGTTACTCTGTGGCAGAATGGTAGCTCTTTTAAAGACAGTTTAATCTATGACTACGTTACTCTGTGGCAGAATGGTAGCCCTTTTAAACACAGTTTAATCTATGACTGCGTTACTCTGTGGCAGAATGGTAGCCCTTTTAAAGACAGTTTAATCTATGACTGCGTTACTCTGTGGCAGAATGGTAGCCCTTTTAAAGACAGTTTAATCTATGACTGCGTTACTCTGTGGCAGAATGGTAGCCCTTTTAAAGACAGTTTAATCTATGACTGCGTTACTCTGTGGCAGAATGGTAGCCCTTTTAAAGACAGTTTAATCTATGACTACGTTAATCTGTGGCAGAATGGTAGCCCTTTTAAAGACAGTTTAATCTATGACTGCGTTACTCTGTGGCAGAATGGTAGCCCTTTTAAAGACTCCACTCTGTGATTGTCAGAATTCAATAGTGTGATGCTCATTCTAGTGCTGTTAGATTGTTGGAATCATCGGTTGTGATTTCTCTATAGTTGATGTGTGTATGGCAGTTTGTGCGTGTGTGTGTATGCGTGTGTGTGTGCGTGCGTGCGTGTGTGTGTGTGTGCGTGCGTGTGTGTGTGTGTGTGTGTGTGTGTGTGTGTGTGTCTGTCGCAGAGTGCAGCCTGACATCAGAAGTCTACTCTGTCGGTGTCTCACTCTATTGGGTTTCTGTCATTTTGGCGTGTTCATTTAAATATACCCATCAATCTTCCCCAACAGACTCCTACTCTCCCTCTCTCCCTTTCTCCTTGTCTCCCTCCCTCCTTGACACTCTCCTTCTCTCTGTCTCCCACTCTCCCTCCCTCCTATCCTCTCTCCCGCTCAATCTCTCCCTCTCAATCCCTCCCTCCTGTCTTCCCCCCTCCTATCCTCTCTCCCTCTCTCTTCCTCCCACTCAAACCCTCCCTCTCTCCCGTCTCCCACTCTCCCTCCCTCCTTTCCTCTCTCCCTCTCTCATCCTCCCTCTCAATCCCTCCCTCTCTCCCGTCTCCCACTCTCCCTCCCTCCTTTCCTCTCTCCCTCTCTCATCCTCCCTCTCAAACCCTCCCTCTCTCCCGTCTCCCACTCTCCCTCCCTCCTTTCCCCTGTCCTGCTCTCTCCCTCCCTCTCAATCCCTCCGGTCTCACTCCCTATCCCCCCCCCCCCTCCCTCCCGGCAGCGCTAGGCTCCATCTGCTAGCTGTGGCAGCATGGCGTTGTGCGGAATGGCAAGGCAAGGCTCCACGGGGCTCACTGGAGAACTATCCCAACTGCTTCAGGGCCTCAGAATGTAGTGTTCTTCAACACACAGGCATCCGTCTCTGTCTGTCTAGAGCAGATATTAGGAGACAGAGCTCCTGGTGGTTCCTTTGTTGTTGTTTTTGTTATGGAAAAGGAGCCTGGGTAAAGTATTTGTCAGGGTGTCGTAGCTGCATTTTAAAGTATACATCTTGTCTCTCTGTGACTGCTGAGACGGTTGTCATACGTCCGTCTCATAAGGACCCATTTGAATGGGCATTTCCTCTTCTGATGGGCTGTCCACTGATGGCTAACATGTATTTGGTTTGCCTCTTCTCTCTACTAATACAGTTTCATAAACAGGAATGTGATATAGAGCTGATTACATATGGTTTCATTTAGTCACCTTCCGAAGTCAAGTAAGGATCTATCTAGATCTATTTGTCTCGAAATCTCTAGATCTATCTATCTATCTATCTATCTATCTATCTATCTATCTATCTATCTATCTATCTATCTATCTATCTATCTATCTATCTATCTATCTATCTATCTATCTATCTATCTATCTGTCTGTCTGTCTGTCTGTCTGTCTGTCTGTCTGTCTGTCTGTCTGTCTGTCTGTCTGTCTGTCTGTCTGTCTGTCTGTCTGTCTGTCTGTCTGTCTGTCTGTCTGTCTGTCTGTCTGGAAATCTCTAGCTATCTCTAGGTCTGTCTGTCAGTGTCTGTCTGTCTGTCTGTCTTACCTCGTCTATTGTTCTTCTCTAAGTAAACAACCTAGCCTATTAGAGAATCTGGAGGTGTGGCTTGTTGGAGGCGTGGCCATGGTCTTTTAGCCACCCATGAAATACATTGTCATGTCAGTCCATGTGTTATGTTGTAGTCTGTTAGTGAAGCTTGTTGGAGGCGCTGCCACTTCTACTGTATTAATGAGACACACTTCCTATAGGAGCGTTCCATTTTCATGAAAAGGGCTGTGTACCTAATAAACTGGCCACTGGAGTGTATGTTTATAAACTGGCCAGCTTAATCACTGGCCAGTTTAGGGACAGGCTCTCCCAAAGGAACGGGGTAATGAAGCAACAGACCTCTTGACTTAACGATACGGTGTTGGGCTTAGCTGTCGCTGGACCGGGGTTCGAGTCCTGGTCGGGGTGCCACCCCCCCCCCCCCCCCTGAACATCTAGCCACCTCATCAAGAGGTTCAGACCTCCTGACTTAACGATAAGGTGTTGGGCTTAGCTGTCGCTGGACCGGGGTTCGAGTCCTACGCTAAATTAGGTCTCGTTGGACGAGGGGGAAAATGTCATGACGTTGGAAGTTAAGATTACTCTGTGTCTCCTCTCTGACAATTCAGGATTGCTTCGTCTGAAATTGCACCCTGTTCCCCATCGAGTGCACTATTTAGGGAATAGGTTGTCATTTCAGACACAACTCTGCTCCAAACTAGTGCACTACGTAGGGTAGAGAGTCATTTCAGACACAACTCCGCTCCAAACTAGTGCACTGCGTAGGGTAGAGAGTCATTTCAGACACAACTCCGCTCCAAACTAGTGCACTACGTAGGGTAGAGAGTCATTTCAGACACAACTCCGCTCCAAACTAGTGCACTACGTAGGGTAGAGAGTCATTTCAGACACAACTCTGCTCCTAACTAGTGCACTGCGTAGGGTAGAGAGTCATTTGAGGGACAACTCTGCTCCTAACTAGTGCACTACGTAGGGTAGAGAGTCATTTTAGAGACAACTCTGCTCCAAACTAGTGCACTACGTAGGGTAGAGAGTCATTTGAGGGACAACTCTGCTCAAAACTAGTGCACTACGTAGGGTAGAGAGTCATTTGAGGGACAACTCTGCTCCTAACTAGTGCACTACGTAGGGTAGAGAGTCATTTCAGACACAACTCTGCTCAAAACTAGTGCACTGCGTAGGGTAGAGAGTCATTTGAGGGACAACTCTGCTCCTAACTAGTGCACTACGTAGGGTAGAGAGTCATTTCAGACACAACTCCGCTCCAAACTAGTGCACTACGTAGGGTAGAGAGTCATTTCAGACACAACTCCGCTCCAAACTAGTGCACTACGTAGGGTAGAGAGTCATTTGAGGGACAACTCTGCTCAAAACTAGTGCACTACGTAGGGTAGAGAGTCATTTGAGGGACAACTCTGCTCCTAACTAGTGCACTACGTAGGGTAGAGAGTCATTTGAGGGACAACTCTGCTCCAAACTAGTGCACTGCGTAGGGTAGAGAGTCATTTGAGGGATCAGAGCGCCCTGTCAGATTTGACGCATCACTTCATGGTTCCGGTGTGAAGTGAGGCCTCGGTGAAGACATGTCCTAGATATAATGTGTGTTGTGGTTATATAAAGGCACCATCTGGGTGCTGTGTAGAGACAGCAGTTGGAGGCCCCCAGGACCTAACAGCTAGGGCCATTCAGCACTGATTCATACTGCCTGCCTACTGACACTCTGTTGAATGCAACCACATAGGATGAAATCACATGGAAAGATGGCCTGCCTGTAGCGTTTAGCACCGTAGCACGCTAACACGCTAACACACTAGCATGCTAACACGCTAACACACTAGCATACTAGCATGCTAACACGCTAGCACTCGTACAACACAACATCTTGAAAACTTCAGAGGAACACAGGGATGATTCTGTTCTTTTTTCTAACTGATTGGGATTGTAGACTGTTCACATAGACTAATCGATCTGTTCTTTTGCCTTTTAAACAATAACGATTATCTTTGAATATAATTTCATTTCCGACACTACTACAGAAGCAGGCCTCATATGTGAAAGGCTTTTAAAGTGGATTTCCTTTATTAAAGATAAGAGAAAAGCTTTTAAAGTGAATTTCCTTTATTAAAGATAAGAGAAAGGCTTTTAAAGTGGATTTCCTTTATAAACGAAAGGAGAACGACTTAAATAATAGAGGGGCAGATAGTTCCATTGAAAGGGCATTGTGTCACTGTGAACTAATAATGACAGATAGTTCCATTGAAAAGGCATTGTGTCATTGTGAACTAATAATGACAGATAGTTCCATTGAAAAGGCATTGTGTCATTGTGAACTAATAATGACAGATAGTTCCATTGAAAAGGCATTGTGTCATTGTGAACTAATAATGACAGATAGTTCCATTGAAAAGGCATTGTGTCATTGTGAACTAATAATGACAGATAGTTACATTGAAAGGACATTGTGTCATTGTGAACTAATAATGACAGATAGTTACATTGAAAGGACATTGTGTCATTGTGAACTAATAATGACAGATAGTTACATTGAAAGTGGAAAAGGAAGATAGTTTCTATAATGGTAAAGGAGATAGTTCCTATAATGGTAAAGGAGATAGTTCCTATAATGGTAAAGGAGATAGTTCCTATAATGGTAAAGGAGATAGTTCCTATAATGGTAAAGGAGATAGTTCCTATAATGGTAAAGGAGATAGTTCCTATAATGGTAAAGGAGATAGTTCCTATAATGGTAAAGGAAGATAGTTCCTATAATGGTAAAGGAAGATAGTTCCTATAATGGTAAAGGAGATAGTTCCTATAATGGTAAAGGAAGATAGTTCCTATAATGGTAAAGGAGATAGTTCCTATAATGGTAAAGGAGATAGTTCCTATAATGGTAAAGGAGATAGTTCCTATAATGGTAAAGGAGATAGTTCCTATAATGGTAAAGGAAGATAGTTCCTATAATGGTAAAGGAGATAGTTCCTATAATGGTAAAGGAGATAGTTCCTATAATGGTAAAGGAGATAGTTCCTATAATGGTAAAGGAAGATAGTTCCTATAATCCTCTCAAATAGTTCTCCAGTTTCTTTCTACCATTCTCAACCTCATATTTACTTCTCATTCAGTTTTTCCAGCATTGAGTTCAATTAATTTATTATCTGTCATTTACCACCCTTTGTGTCTCAGCACATTGGTACTGTATGTGGCACCAGAGAAAGAAGGGAGGGAGAAGAGAGAGAGATACACTTTTTGAAATAAATAAATATATACTGTTAAATTTGAATTGTTTTTTTGTTGTTGTTTTGTGTCTCCTCACTTTTGTTTATTGTTTATTTCACTTGCTTTGGCAATGTAAACAGATGTCTCCCATGCCAGCAAAGCCCTTTGAATTGAGAGAGAGAGAGGAGAGAGGGGAGAGGAGAGAGGAGAGAGGAGAGAGGAGAGAGGTGAGAGGAGAGAGGTGAGGGGTGAGAGGAGAGAGGGGAGAGGGTAGACGAGAGAGGAGAGAGGGGCGAGGGGAGAAGAGAGGGGAGAGGAGAGAGGAGAGAGGTGAGGGGTGAGAGGAGAGAGGGGAGAGGAGAGAGGGGAGAGGAGAGAGGAGAGAGGTGAGGGGTGAGAGGAGAGAGGAGAGGGGAGAGGAGAGAGGAGAGAGGAGAGAGGAGAGAGGAGAGAGGAGAGAGGAGAGAGGGGAGAGGAGAGAGGAGAGAGGTGAGGGGTGAGAGGAGAGAGGGGAGAGGAGAGAGGGGAGAGGAGAGAGGAGAGAGGTGAGGGGTGAGAGGAGAGGAGAGAGGGGAGAGGGGAGAGGAGAGAGGAGAGAGGAGAGAGGGGAGAGGAGAGAGGAGAGAGGTGAGGGGTGAGAGGAGAGAGGAGAGAGGGGAGAGGAGAGACGAGAGAGGAGAGAGGGGAGAGGGGAGAGGAGAGAGGAGATAGGAGAGAGGGGAGAGGAGAGAGGAGAGAGGAGAGAGGAGAGAGGGGAGAGGAGAGAGGAGAGAGGGGAGAGGAGAGAGGAGAGAGGTGAGGGGTGAGAGGAGAGAGGGGAGAGGAGAGAGGGGAGAGGAGAGAGGAGAGAGGTGAGGGGTGAGAGGAGAGAGGAGAGGGGAGAGGAGAGAGGAGAGAGGAGAGAGGAGAGAGGTGAGGGGTGAGAGGAGAGGGGAGAGGAGAGAGGAGAGAGGAGAGAGGGGAGAGGGGAGAGGAGAGAGGAGAGAGGGGAGAGGGGAGAGGAGAGAGGAGAGAGGGGAGAGGAGAGA
>NC_048579.1:77198289-77200789 GCF_013265735.2 Oncorhynchus mykiss | reverse complement strand
TCTATTACTTATCTGTCTGTCTGCGTTGTGGAGCTCAGTGGAGACTATGGAGTCAGTCTATTAGTTATATGTCTGTCTGCGTTGAGGAGCTCAGTGGAGACTATGGAGTCAGTCTATTAGTTATCTGTCTGTCTGCGTTGTGGAGCTCAGTGGAGACTATGGAGTCAGTCTATTAGTTATCTGTCTGTCTGCGTTGTGGAGCTCAGTGGAGACTATGGAGTCAGTCTATTAGTTATATGTCTGTCTGCGTTGTGGAGCTCAGTGGAGACTATGGAGTCAGTCTATTAGTTATCTGTCTGTCTGCGTTGTGGAGCTCAGTGGAGACTATGGAGTCAGTCTATTAGTTATCTGTCTGTCTGCGTTGTGGAGCTCAGTGGAGACTATGGAGTCAGTCTATTGGTTATCTGTCTGTCTGCGTTGTGGAGCTCAGTGGAGACTATGGAGTCAGTCTATTAGTTATCTGTCTGTCTGCGTTGTGGAGCTCAGTGGAGACTGTGGAGTCAGTCTATTACTTATCTGTCTGTCTGCGTTGTGGAGCTCAGTGGAGACTATGGAGTCAGTCTATTAGTTATATGTCTGTCTGCGTTGAGGAGCTCAGTGGAGACTATGGAGTCAGTCTATTAGTTATCTGTCTGTCTGCGTTGTGGAGCTCAGTGGAGACTATGGAGTCAGTCTATTAGTTATCTGTCTGTCTGCGTTGTGGAGCTCAGTGGAGACTGTGGAGTCAGTCTATTACTTATCTGTCTGTCTGCGTTGTGGAGCTCAGTGGAGACTATGGGAGACAGTCTATTAGTTATCTGTCTGTCTGCGTTGTGGAGCTCAGTGGAGACTATGGAGTCAGTCTATTAGTTATCTGTCTGTCTGCGTTGTGGAGCTCAGTGGAGACTATGGAGTCAGTCTATTAGTTATCTGTCTGTCTGCGTTGTGGAGCTCAGTGGAGACTATGGAGTCAGTCTATTAGTTATCTGTCTGTCTGCGTTGCGGTGACACTACTGAGCTGGCAGACACACACACATACACACACACACACACACACAAACACACACACATATAAACACTACGGAGGACTCCCTGGAGACGCTGTGGTCCTTGGATACATGTAGGGAATAGGATGTAATTTGGGAAACACACTGTGAGGTGAACGAGGTTTGGCCATGTCTCAGCTGTGTTAGCTAACGCTAATATTACATTTCCTGTCACCTCCAGTTGTCTTTGGAGGATACTCTGTGTTCCAAATGGCACCCTATTCCCTATATAGTGCACTACTTTAGACCAGAGCCCTATTCCCTATATATAGCACTACTTTAGACCAGAGCCCTATTCCCTATATAGTGCACTACTTTAGACCAGGGCCCTATTCCCTATTTAGTACACTACTTTAGACCAGAGCCCTATTCCCTATATAGTGCACTACTTTAAACCAGAGCCCTATTCCCTATATAGTGCACTACTTTAGACCAGAGCCCTATTCCCTATATAGTGCACTACTTTAGACCAGAGCCCTATTCCCTATATAGTGCACTACATTAGACCAGGGCCCTATTCCCTATATAGTGCACTATATTAGACCAGGACCCATAGGGATTTGGGATTGGCTTTTCTGAGTTGCTAGGTGCCTTGTCCGCTGTCGCCCAGCCCTCCGTCACCCAGCGTCGCCCAGCCCTCCGTCGCCCAGCCCTCCGTCGCCCACCCCTCCGTCGCCCAGCTTCGCCCAGCCCTCCGTCCCCCAGCCCTCCGTTTCCCAGCCCTCCGTCGCCCAGCCCTCCGTCCCCCAGCCCTCCGTCTCCCAGCCCTCCGTCGCCCAGCCCTCTGTCGCCCAGCCCTCCGTCGCCCAGCCCTCCGTCGCCCAGCCCTCCGTCGCCCAGCCCTCCGTCCCCCAGCCCTCCGTCGCCCAGCCCTCCGTCCCCCAGTCCTCCGTCCCCCAGCCCTCCGTCCCCCAGCCCTCCGTCCCCCAGCCCTCCGTCCCCCAGCCCTCCGTCCCCCAGCCCTCCGTCCCCCAGCCCTCCGTCGCCCAGCCCTCCGTCCCCCAGCCCTTCGTCCCCCAGCCTTCCGTCCCCCAGCCCTCCGTCCCCCAGCCCTCCGTCGCCCAGCCCTCCGTCCCCCAGCCCTCCGTCCCCCAGCCCAGCCCGCCGTCCCCCAGTCCTCCGTCGCCCAGCCCTCCGTCGCCCAGCCCGCCGTCCCCCAGCCCTCCGTTCTGTTTCAGAGTTTATTCTCTGTAGAAGGGTCGTTAATAACCCAAGGGTAGCGGTAATCCTTTCTACAAGTCATTATTTCCCGCCCTGCAAGGTTATACGAGGGGCACTTTGAAAGCCGAGCAGCAGCGTGTTTGAAGCCCGACTGTTATAGAACAGGTGCTCTCTCTACCACAAAGAGAAAAAGTCCAGTCCAATTCATCACATGGCATCTCTCAATTGCGGGCTTGGTACTTCCCTCTCACCACTCAAACCCTCAGGCCAGTCCCAGCTAAAACCCCATCCTTTCAGTAGGGCCCAATTCATCA
>NC_048579.1:77183289-77190789 GCF_013265735.2 Oncorhynchus mykiss | reverse complement strand
GATTGTATATATATGTTGTAAAATGTAATGAAAACATGTTACTTTTCTGAGTAACATTAGAATGTTTTATAGCACTATGAAACATGTAACTTTTCTGAGTAACATTAGAATGTTTTATATCACTATGAAACATGTAACTTTTCTGAGTAACATTAGAATGTTTTATAGCACTATGAAACATGTAACTTTTCGGAGTAACATTAGAATGTTTTATAGCACTATGAAACATGTAACTTTTCTGAGTAACATTAGAATGTTTTATAGCACTATGAAAACATGTTACTTTTCTGAGTAACATTAGAATGTTTTATAGCACTATGAAACATGTAACTTTTCTGAGTAACATTAGAATGTTTTATAGCACTATGAAACTTCCTTAATCTGGGGGCTGGCCGTGTCTTCCCTGAAGTTTGACTGTGTAACACCTCGTGTGTGTTTTAAATCAGTCCCATTTGTCTTGGGGCTTAATGCTGTCAGCTGGCTCTGACAACCCTCCACCGGGACCCCGATACATCACAGCTGAGAGACTGCAGGGCTCTGTGACTGCAGGGCTCAGCAAATTAGACATTTAGTTACAACAGCCTGGTTTAGGGGAGGGAGGGGAGGGGGGTACAGGGAGGGGCTATGTTACAACAGCCTGGTTTAGGGGAGGGAGGGGGGTACAGAGAGGGGCTATGTTACAACAGCCTGGTTTAGGGGAGGGAGGGGAGGGGGGGGGGTACAGAGAGGGGCTCTACTACAACAGCCTGGTTTAGGGGAGGGAGGGGGGTACAGGGAGGGGCTATGTTACAACAGCCTGGTTTAGGGGAGGGAGGGGGGTACAGAGAGGGGGGGCTATGTTACAACAGCCTGGTTTAGGGGAGGGAAGGGTGTACAGAGAGGGGCTCTACTACAACAGCCTGGTTTAGAGGAGGGAAGGGTGTGCAGAGAGGGGCTATGTTACAACAGCCTGGTTTCGGGGAGGGAGGGGGGTACAGGGAGGGGCTATGTTACAACAGCCTGGTTTAGGGGAGGGAGGGGGGTACAGGGAGGGGCTATGTTACAACAGCCTGGTTTAGGGGAGGGAGGGGGGTACAGGGAGAGGCTATGTTACAACAGCCTGGTTTCGGGGAGGGAGGGGGGTACAGGGAGGGGCTATGTTACAACAGCCTGGTTTAGGGGAGGGAGGGGGGTACAGGGAGGGGCTATGTTACAACAGCCTGGTTTAGGGGAGGGAGGGGGGTACAGGGAGAGGCTATGTTACAACAGCCTGGTTTCGGGGAGGGAGGGGGGTACAGGGAGGGGCTATGTTACAACAGCCTGGTTTCGGGGAGGGAGGGGGGTACAGGGAGGGGCTATGCTCTTTGCGTTCAGCGTTGTAATATTGGTTCTGGAAAACTGGAATATCCAGCAGGGAAACGGAGATCATGTTATAACGGCCTTATTCCAGCCAGGTTCTGGTGCCTTATTCCAGCCAGGTTCTGGTGCCTTATTCCAGCCAGGTTCTGGTGCCTTATTCCAGCCAGGTTCTGGTGCCTTATTCCAGCCAGGTTCTGGTGCCTTATTCCAACCAGGTTCTGGTGCCTTATTCCAGCCAGGTTCTGGTGCCTTATTCACACCAGGTTCTGGTGCCTTATTCACACCAGGTTCTGGTGCCTTATTCACACCAGGTTCTGGTGCCTTATTCCAGCCAGGTTCTGGTGCCTTATTCACACCAGGTTCTGATGCCTTATTCCAGCCAGGTTCTGGTGCCTTATTCCAGCCAGGTTCTGGTGCCTTATTCCAACCAGGTTCTGGTGCCTTATTCCAGCCAGGTTCTGGTGCCTTATTCCAGCCAGGTTCTGGTGCCTTATTCCAGCCAGGTTCTGGTGCCTTATTCCAGCCAGGTTCTGGTGCCTTATTCCAGCCAGGTTCTGGTGCCTTATTCCAGCCAGGTTCTGGTGCCTTATTCCAACCAGGTTCTGGTGCCTTATTCACACCAGGTTCTGGTGCCTTATTCCAGCCAGGTTCTGGTGCCTTATTCCAACCAGGTTCTGGTGCCTTATTCCAGCCAGGTTCTGGTGCCTTATTCTAACCAGGTTCTGGTGCCTTATTCCAACCAGTATGTTATTCAACCAGGTTCTGGTGCGTTAACCAGGTTCTGGATGGGCTTTCTACTGTTGCTGAACTGTTAATCTGTGTAGATAGATGGCATCTGATCACAATGAAGTTCAAAGTTTTATAGTTTCCATTCTCTCTCACTCTCTGTCTCTCTCTCTGAGTGTTACTGCTGTGGAACGCGTGTGGGGGATTCGGGAGAGGCATTGGTGGCTTTACCCAGAGTAAACCTTGAGCAGATTCTGGGTTGGGCCGGCTGCCAGTAAATTGCATTGGCAGGGAGTTTGTAATAGGGGATTTAATCTGAATAAAATTGACTCCAGAGAACCAGTCAATAATCCAGGATGTAATCCTATAATTGGATTGGTTCTGACGAAAGTAGGAGGAGAGATGGGCTGTGGAACGCAACTCCTCTAGCCGAGTCGCCGGGCGGAGGAGGGAGAGAGATGGGCTGCGGAACGCAACTCCTCTAGCCGAGTCGCCGGGCGGAGGAGGGAGAGAGAGAGACAGAGAGAGAGACAAAGAGAAAGAGAGTGAGAGAGACAGACAGACAGACACTAAGTCCACACAGAGACAGATTCAACCGAAGTCACAGAGTCACTAAGAGGTCAAATCAAACTCACTGAGTGCCTTAAATCTAGCCTGATCCCCAATATGTTTGTGCTGTCTTGACAACAGTTAGAAAGAGAGTAGAAACAGATCTGTTGACCAGGCTACCCTGTCTCCCCACCAGAGACGAACCTGAGTACGACTAGAGTCCAGGACATCTATAGAGTGGAATGTCAAGGATCAACTCATCCTGTCCTCCCCTAACTTTTACTGTTCACACACACACAGAAACACAGTAGTGGTCCATAGTGGATATTATCTCTGGTCAGTAGGGGTCCATAGTGGATATTAACTCTGGTCAGTAGTGGTCCATAGTGGATATTAACTCTGGTCAGTAGGGGTCCATAGTGGATATTATCTCTAGTCAGTAGGGGTCCATAGTGGATATTAACTCTGGTCAGTAGTGGTCCATAGTGGATATTAACTCTGGTCAGTAGGGGTCCATAGTGGATATTAACTCTGGTCAGTAGTGGTCCATAGTGGATAATATCTCTGGTCAGTAGGGGTCCATAGTGGATATTATCTCTGGTTAGTAGGGGTCCATAGTGGTGGATATTAACTCTGGTCAGTAGTGGTCCATAGTGGATATTAACTCCGGTCAGTAGGGGTCCATAGTGGATATTAACTCTGGTCAGTAGTGGTCCATAGTGGATATTAACTCTGGTCAGTAGTGGTCCATAGTGGATATTAACTCTGGTCAGTAGGGGTCCATAGTGGATATTATCTCTGGTCAGTAGGGGTCCATAGTGGATATTAACTCCGGTCAGTAGTGGTCCATAGTGGATATTAACTCTGGTCAGTAATGGTCCTTGGTGGATGATCGTGAATTATACATGTATGTTTGCCTGTGGGATGTTATTTTGTGGGGGGGTGGGAACAACAGAATGATGTTCTCCCTCTGTGCTAGGTAGTCAGGCATAATCTAATGACACACAAAGACATTTAGCGTGGAAATTACAGAAGGCTTGTGTAATTATGGTGCATCTCTATTCCTCAAGGTTGTTGTTCCTCTGAAGATGTCTGTGCTCGTTGTAATTACAGTAGAAGGGCAGGCTTTTTGACACCATGACACGTTGGCCGACATTAGTGGTGGTACAAAGTAGGAGGTCAACAGTGGTATAATCAAGGCCTCTGCCTGAGCACTGTGACAAATGTAGGCTGTTAAAGACGATGTCCCAAATGCCACCCTATTACCTACGTAGTGCAGTAGTTTTGAACAGAACCCTGTGGGCCCAGAACAAAAAAAAAAATAGTGCACTGACTAGGGAATAGGGTGCTATAGTAGTGCACTAACTAGGGAATAGGGTGCTATAGTAGTGCACTAACTAGGGAATAGGGTGCTATAGTAGTGCACTAACTAGGGAATAGGGTGCTATAGTAGTGCACTAACTAAGGAATAGGGTGCTATAGTAGTGCACTAACTAGGGAATAGGGTGCTAGAGTAGTGCACTAACTAGGGAATAGGGTGCTATAGTAGTGCACTGACTAGGGAATAGGGTGCTATAGTAGTGCACTAACTAGGGAATAGGGTGCTATAGTAGTGCACTAACTAGGGAATAGGGTGCTATAGTAGTGCACTAACTAGGGAATAGGGTGCTATAGTAGTGCACTGACTAGGGAATAGGGTGCTATAGTAGTGCACTGACTAGGGAATAGGGTGCTATAGTAATGCACTAACTAGGGAATAGGGTGCTATACTAGTGCACTGACTAGGGAATAGGGTGCTATAGTAGTGCACTGACTAGGGAATAGGGTGCTATAGTAGTGCACTAACTAGGGAATAGGGTGCTATAGTAGTGCACTGACTAGGGAATAGGGTGCTATAGTAGTGCACTAACTAGGGAATAGGGTGCTATAGTAGTGCACTGACTAGGGAATAGGGTGCTATAGTAGTGCACTGACTAGGGAATAGGGTGCTATAGTAGTGCACTAACTAGGGAATAGGGTGCTATAGTAGTGCACTGACTAGGGAATAGGGTGCTATAGTAGTGCACTAACTAGGGAATAGGGTGCTATAGTAGTGCACTAACTAGGGAATAGGGTGCTATAGTAGTGCACTAACTAGGGAATAGGGTCCTATAGTAGTGCACTGACTAGGGAATAGGGTGCTATAGTAGTGCACTAACTAGAGAATAGGGTGGCATTTGGGACGGCTGATTAAAATGACCAATTTAAGATGTGACAACCGCGGCGTTCATGTGCCGTGACCCGTTCTTGTTTTCGAGAAACAATTTTCATTTAGAGAGGGTCCGGAGGCCATTTTAGCAGAGTGACAAAACAACCAATCAATTTGAATTGTAACAACGTTATGAGAGGTGAACAAGGCCCTTTGTGACTTAATGGACAATATGGCCTTTTATCATTAACCAATCAACAACATTTATTTTCAAATAGTTTTTTTTTTTTTTAATCAGTTCATCATGTCCGTAATGTGGATACTCATACTATTAGTAGTTCAGACAGGATAGAGAAAACATGGAGGTGTGTTTATAGGACTGGCCGGAGTCTAACAGTTCCCTGTATGGATCAGACGAGGCACCTCGGGGCCATGTGTCCTGTTGTGTCCCTGTGATCCATCCCATGTGTCCTATTGTGTCCCTGTGCTCCATCCCATGTGTCCTATTGTGTCCCTGTGATCCATCCCATGTGTCCTATTGTGTCCCTGTGATCCATCCCATGTGTCCTGATTAGAGGGGAACCTGGTGTCCCAGGTCTAAATTAGTCCTTGATTAGAGGGGAACCTGATGTCCCAGGTCTAAATCAGTCCCTAATTAGAGGGGAACCTGGTGTCCCAGGTCTAAATAAGTCCTTGATTAGAGGGAAACCTGATGTCCCAGGTCTAAATCAGTCCCTGATTAGAGGGGAACCTGGTGTCCCAGGTCTAAATAAGTCCTTGATTAGAGGGAAACCTGATGTCCCAGGTTTAAATCAGTCCCTGATTAGAGGGGAACCTGGTGTCCCAGGTCTAAATCAGTCCCTGATTAGAGGGAAACCTGGTGTTACATGGTCTAAATCAGTCCCTGATTAGAGGGGAACCTGGTGTCCCAGGTCTAAATCAGTCCCTGATTAGAGGGGAACCTGATGTCCCAGGTCTAAATCAGTCCCTGATTAGAGGGAAACCTGGTGTTACATGGTCTAAATCAGTCCCTGATTAGAGGGGAACCTGGTGTCCCAGGTCTAAATCAGTCCCTGATTAGAGGGGAACCTGATGTCCCAGGTCTAAATCAGTCCCTGATTAGAGGGGAACCTGGTGTCCCAGGTCTAAGTCAGTCGCTGATTAGAGGGGAACCTGGTGTCCCAGGTCTAAATCAGTCCCTGATTAGAGGGGAACCTGGTGTCCCAGGTCTAAATCAGTCCCTGATTAGAGGGAAACCTGGTGTTACATGGTCTAAATCAGTCCCTGATTAGAGGGGAACCTGGTGTCCCAGGTCTAAATCAGTCCCTGATTAGAGGGGAACCTGATGTCCCAGGTCTAAATCAGTCCCTGATTAGAGGGAAACCTGGTGTTACATGGTCTAAATCAGTCCCTGATTAGAGGGGAACCTGGTGTCCCAGGTCTAAATCAGTCCCTGATTAGAGGGGAACCTGATGTCCCAGGTCTAAATCAGTCCCTGATTAGAGGGGAACCTGGTGTCCCAGGTCTAAGTCAGTCGCTGATTAGAGGGGAACCTGGTGTCCCAGGTCTAAATCAGTCCCTGATTAGAGGGGAACCTGATGTCCCAGGTCTAAATCAGTCCCTGATTAGAGGGGAACCTGATGTCCCAGGTCTAAATCAGTCCCTGATTAGAGGGGAACCTGGTGTCCCAGGTCTAAATCAGTCCCTGATTAGAGGGGAACCTGGTGTCCCAGGTCTAAATCAGTCCCTGATTAGAGGGGAACCTGATGTCCCAGGTCTAAATCAGTCCCTGATTAGAGGGGAACCTGATGTCCCAGGTCTAAATCAGTCCCTGATTAGAGGGGAACCTGGTGTCCCAGGTCTAAATCAGTCCCTGATTAGAGGTGAACCTGATGTCCCAGATCTAAATCAGTCCCTGATTAGAGGGGAACCTGGTGTCCCAGGTCTAAATCAGTCCCTGATTAGAGGGGAACCTGGTATCCCAGGTCTAAATCAGTCCCTGATTAGAGGGAAACCTGATGTCACAGGTCTAAATCAGTCCCTGATTAGAGGGGAACCTGGTATCCCAGGTCTAAATCAGTCCCTGATTAGAGGGAAACCTGATGTCCCAGGTCTAAATCAGTCCCTGATTAGAGGGGAACCTGATGTCCCAGGTCTAAATCAGTCCCTGATTAGAGGGGAACCTGGTGTCCCAGGTCTAAATCAGTCCCTGATTAGAGGGGAACCTGGTGTCCCCGGTCTAAATCAGTCCCTGATTAGAGGGGAACCTGGTGTCCCCGGTCTAAATCAGTCCCTGATTAGATGGGAACCTGGTGTCCCAGGTCTAAATCAGTCCCTGATTAGAGGGGAACCTGATGTCCCAGGTCTAAATCAGTCCCTGATTAGAGGGGAACCTGGTGTCCCAGGTCTAAATCAGTCCCTGATTAGAGGGGAACCTGGTGTCCCAGGTCTAAATCAGTCCCTGATTAGAGGGGAACCTGGTGTCCCAGGTCTAAATCAGTCCCTGATTAGAGGGGAACCTGGTGTCCCAGGTCTAAATCAGTCCCTGATTAGAGGGGAACCTGATGTCCCAGGTCTAAATCAGTCCCTGATTAGAGGGGAACCTGATGTCCCAGGTCTAAATCAGTCCCTGATTAGAGGGGAACCTGGTGTCCCAGGTCTGTGTCCCAGGTCTAAATCAGTCCCTGATTAGAGGGAAA
>NC_048579.1:77175789-77180789 GCF_013265735.2 Oncorhynchus mykiss | reverse complement strand
ACCTCACAGTTATTTTAGTCTCTGGCTCTTTCTGTTTGAGCTTAAAATAGACTGGTTCTGAGAGTGACAAATGTCCAGCTATAACCTCCTCAGGGTATGTCCCTGTATAGTGCACTAATTTTCACCAGGGCCCCTAGGCAGGGACCCACTATAGAGGGAATAAGGGACCATTTGGGCCACAATCCTTCCTTAAAGTCATTCTGAATGTATGGCTTTAAGATATATAGAAGGTCAAGTATGATGGTTGTGTGAATAATATCACTGTGTCCTCTGTGGACCAGACAGGAGAGACAGAGGAGAGAGAACCAGGTTAAAACATGCTCTGACATCACAGAGGGAGCTGAGTGACATCAAAGTCTGTTATGTTTTTCTTTTCTGTCCATTTAACCTTTATTCAACCTTTATTTAACCTTTATTTAACTAGGCAAGTCAGTTAAGAACAAATTCTTATTTACATTGACGGACTACCAAAAAGCTAAAGGCCCCCTGCAGGGGACAGAGGCTGGGATTAAAAATATCAATAAATTCAATAAAAATATAGGACAACAACATGGTAGCAACACAACATGACAACAACATGGTAGCAACACAACATGACAACAACATGGTAGCAACACAACATGACAACAACATGGTAGCAACACAACATGTCAACAACATGGTAGCAACACAACATGTCAACAACATGGTAGCAACACAACATGACAACAACATGGTAGCAACACAACATGACAACAACATGATAGCAACACAACATGACAACAGCATGGTAGCAACACAACATGACAACAACATGGTAGCAACACAACATGACAACAACATGGTAGCAACACAACATGTCAACAACATGGTAGCAACACAACATGACAACAACATGGTAGCAACACAACATGTCAACAACATGGTAGCAACACAACATGTCAACAACATGGTAGTAACACAACATGTCAACAACATGGTAGCAACACAACATGACAACAACATGGTAGCAACACAACATGACAACAACATGGTAGCAACACAACATGACAACAACATGGTAGCAACACAACATGACAACAACATGGTAGCAACACAACATGACAACAACATGGTAGCAACACAACATGTCAACAACATGGTAGCAACACAACATGTCAACAACATGGAAGCAACACAACATGTCAACAACATGGTAGCAACACAACATGTCAACAACATGGTAGCAACACAACATGTCAACAACATGGAAGCAACACAACATGTCAACAACATGGAAGCAACACAACATGTCAACAACATGGTAGCAACACAACATGTCAACAACATGGAAGCAACACAACATGTCAACAACATGGTAGCAACACAACAAGTCAACAACATGGTAGCAACACAACATGACAACAACATGGTAGCAACACAACATGGCAGCAGAACAACATGACAACAACATGGTAGCAACACAACATGGCAGCAGCACAACACAACAACACAACATGGCAGCAGCACAACATGACAACAACATGGTAGCAACACAACATGTCAACAACATGGTAGCAACACAACATGTCAACAACATGGAAGCAACACAACATGTCAACAACATGGTAGCAACACAACATGTCAACAACATGGTAGCAACACAACATGTCAACAACATGGAAGCAACACAACATGTCAACAACATGGAAGCAACACAACATGTCAACAACATGGTAGCAACACAACATGTCAACCACATGGAAGCAACACAACATGTCAACAACATGGTAGCAACACAACAAGTCAACAACATGGTAGCAACACAACATGACAACAACATGGTAGCAACACAACATGGCAGCAGAACAACATGACAACAACATGGTAGCAACACAACATGACAACAACATGGCAGCAGCACAACATGACAGCAACATGGTAGCAACACAACATGCCAACAACATAGTAGCAACACAACATAACAACAACATGGTAGCAACACAACATAACAACAACATGGTAGCTTCACAACATGACAACACAACATGTCAACAACATGGTAGCATCACAAAATGACAACACAACATGTCAACAACATGGTAGCTTCACAACATGACAACACAACATGTCAACAACATGGCATCAACACAACATGACAACACAACATGTCAACAACATGGTAGCATCACAACATGACAACACAACATGTCAACAACATGGTAGCTTCACAACATGACAACACAACATTTCAACAACATGGCAGCAACACAACGTGACAACACAACATTTCAACAACATGGCAGCAACACAACATGGTAAAAGTCTTGGAAGGTGTGTCGCCTGCTGCTCACTCAGTCAGACAATTTCCCCTCATCCCTCCTCGACATACACACACACACACACCACACACACACACACACACGCACACACACACACACACACACACACACCACACACACACACACACACACACACACACACACACACACACACACACACACCACACACACACACACCACACACCACACACACACACACACACACACACACACACACACACACACACACACACCACACACACACACACACACACACACACACACACACACACACACACACACACACACCTCAGTAGCTTTAAGGGATACACATTGTACTGTGTAGAGAAACAACACAGGGAAAAATCTGGTGTTGTAAAGTTAACGGCCTGTGAAGTCTTTTCTTTCTTTGTATGTGTATGTGTTTGTATTTCCATCAGTGTGTATGTGTTTGTGTTTGTATTTCCATCAGTGTGTGTGTTATGGGACTGAGGCTGGGGGGCGGTGATGGTTAGTTGGGCAGAATCTATCAGGTATCCCCGAGCTCAGAGCAGCAGAGCAGCAGAGCAGGCCAGACCTCATCTGTTACTCTCTACACAACACTGGGATTTAACATAGTCCTCAGAGCCTGCTGATAGCCGAGGGGAGAGAGGGGAGGGAGGGAAGGGGAGAGGGATGGGGGGGGAGGGAGGAGGAAAGGGAGAGGGGGGAAGGGGGGAAAGGGGAGAGGGAGGGAGTGAGAGGAGAAGAGGGAGAGGGAGAGTAGGGGATGAGAACGAAGGGGGAGGAGAGAGAGGGATGCAGGGAGGGATGGAAAAGCATTGGGCAAAGAATCTACAGCTGAACTCAAAAAGAGAAGACTAATGGGGAAATTACCAAGTGTTTTGGGCTCCCGAGTGGAGCAGCGGTCTACAGTCCCTGGTTCGAATCCAGGCTGTATCACATCCGGACGTGATTGGGAGTCCCATAAGGCGGCGCACAATTGGCCCAGCATCGTCCGGATTTGGCCGGGGTATTCCGTCATTGTAAATTAGAATTTGTTCTTAACTGACTGTCAGTGAGAGTGCACTGTTGGTATGCTCTGATTAGGACATGGATTTGCAGGGACACCTAGTGCATTCTTGGGCCAAGAAACATGACTAGTGGTTGAAAAGCTGAATGTATTACGACTCGGTGAAACACAAGATATTACAGTTTTTAATATCCTGTTGGTAGGATATATACGTGATCGTGAGCAAATTGTTTGTTTGTATATCGGTATTGTTTGTATATATTGTAACACACAATACTATTATGGCTTTAGCCAGAAGTTTTGCTTTTGGCAGGAAAGTGAGAAAGGGGAACTATACAGGTATGGTCATGTTAGACTTGTAGAAAGCTGTTGACACTGTGAACCAATGACATTCCCCTGATGAAACTGAAATACATGGCTCTAAACGATATAGCAGTGAATTGGTTTGGGTCTAATCTGACCAACAGAACACAAGTATGTAATGTTGGTGATGTTCTGTCAGAGGCCAAAGAAATATCCTATGGAGTACCACAGGGATCCATTTTAGGGCCTCTCTTATTTCTTCTATACGTTAATGATATGCCAGGTACAGTAAAGTGTAAACTCTTGCTTTATGCTGATGATTCAGCCATACTGGTATCAGGGAAGGATACAGTTTACATAGAGGAGACCCTGAGTAAGGAAATTAATTTGGTTAGAGATTGGTTGTCCGACAACAAATTGTCACTACATTTGAGAAAAACTCAATCAATTTTGTTTGGAACAAAACGTAGATTGCTTAGGGCTGTCAAGATAACGGTAAACTGTGCATATATTGTTTTCACCATCGAGGACCACTTTGGAAATAAGCGTGATATCCTCTGGCTGATAAGTGATATCCTCTGGCTGATAAGTGATATCCTCTGGGTGATAAGTGATATCAGCTGGGTGATAAGTGATATCAGCTGGGTTATAAGTGATATCCGCTGGGTGATAGGTGATATCCTTTGGGCGATAAGTGATATCCTCTGGGTGATAAGTGATATCCTCTGGGTGATAAGTGATATCCTCTGGGTGATGATTGATATCCGCTGGGTGATACGTGATATTCTCTGGGTGATATGTGATATCCTCTGGGTGATAAGTGATATCCTCTGGGTGATGATTGATATCCTCTGGGTGATAAGTGATATCCTCTGGGTGATATGTGATATCCTCTGGGTGATAAGTGATATCCGCTGGGTGATAAGTGATATCCTCTGGGTGGTAAGTGATATCCTCTGGGTGATACGTGATATCCGCTGGGTGATAAGTGATATCCGCTGGGTGATAAGTGATATCCTCTGGGTGATAAGTGATATCAGCTGGGTGATAAGTGATATCCTCTGGGTGATAAGTGGTATCCTCTGGGTGAAAAGTGAAATCTGCTGGGTGATATGTGATATCCTCTGGGCGATAAGTGATATCCTCTGGGTGATAAGTGATATCCGCTGGCTGATACGTGATATCCTCTGGGTGATAAGTGATATCCGCTGGGTGATAGGTGATATCCTCTGGGTCCACATTGTGCATTTTGTTGTATATGTCTGTTGCCCAAAATAAATTCATTTCAATTCAATGCCTAGTTAAATAAAGGTTAACTCAAAAAGAGAAGACTAGGGGGAATAGCCCAGTGTTAACTCAAAAAGAGAAGACTAGGGGGAATAGCCCAGTGTTAACTGAAAAAGAGA
>NC_048579.1:77138289-77168289 GCF_013265735.2 Oncorhynchus mykiss | reverse complement strand
ACAGTATCAGACGCCGTCATAACAGAACAGAACACAGAAACCCAATGGTCGTCATGGTAACCATTACAGCCGTGAACCTGTTCATGTTACTGCTCCTGATAGGGTGGACATGATCTTACATGATTGTATTAAGCTTACAGCGGTATCATCAGTTGACCCCTATATCCAGCCCTATATCAATCAACCACTTTATTTAGGCCTCAGTTAAACACATCAGTTAACCCCTATGCCTAGCCCTGTATCCAGCCCTATATCAATCAACCACTTTATCATGGCCTCAGTTAAACACATCAGTTAACCACTATACCCAGCCCTATATCAATCAACCACTTTATCATGGCCTCAGTTAAACACATCAGTTAACCACTATACCCAGCCCTATATCAATCAACCACTTTATCATGGCCTCAGTTAAACACATCAGTTAACCACTATACCCAGCCCTATATCAATCAACCACTTTATCTAGGCCTCAGTTAAACACATCAGTTAACCACTATACCCAGCCCTATATCAATCAACCACTTTATCTAGGCCTCAGTTAAACACATCAGTTAACCACTATACCCAGCCCTATATCAATCAACCACTTTATCATGGCCTCAGTTAAACACATCAGTTAACCACTATACCCAGCCCTATATCAATCAACCACTTTATCATGGCCTCAGTTAAACACATCAGTTAACCACTATATCCAGCCCTATATCAATCAACCACTTTATCTAGGCCTCAGTTAAACACATCAGTTAACCACTATACCCAGCCCTATATCAATCAACCACTTTATCTAGGCCTCAGTTAAACACATCAGTTAACCACTATACCCAGCCCTATATCAATCAACCACTTTATCATGGCCTCAGTTAAACACATCAGTTAACCACTATACCCAGCCCTGTATCCAGCCCTGTATCCATCCCTGTATCCAGCCCTATATCAATCAACCACTTTATCATGGCCTCAGTTAAACACATCAGTTAACCACTATGCCCAGCACTATATCAATCAACCACTTTATCTAGGCCTCAGTTAAACACATCAGTTAACCACTATACCCAGCCCTGTATCCAGCCCTGTATCCATCCCTGTATCCAGCCCTATATCAATCAACCACTTTATCATGGCCTCAGTTAAACACATCAGTTAACCACTATACCCAGCCCTGTATCAATCAACCACTTTATCTAGGCCTCAGTTAAACACATCAGTTAACCACTATATCCAGCCCTATATCAATCAACCACTTTATCATGGCCTCAGTTAAACACATCAGTTAACCACTATATCCAGCCCTATATCAATCAACCACTTTATCATGGCCTCAGTTAAACACATCAGTTAACCACTATACCCAGCCCTATATCAATCAACCACTTTATCATGGCCTCAGTTAAACACATCAGTTAACCACTATACCCAGCCCTATATCAATCAACCACTTTATCATGGCCTCAGTTAAACACATCAGTTAACCACTATACCCAGCCCTGTATCCAGCTCTGTATCCATCCCTGTATCCAGCCCTATATCAATCAACCACTTTATCTAGGCCTCAGTTAAACACATCAGTTAACCCCTATATCCATCCCTGTATCCAGCCCTGTATCCAGCCCTATATCCAGCCCTATATCAATCAACCACTTTATCTAGGCCTCAGTTAAACACATCAGTTGACCCCTATACCCAGCCCTGTATCCAGCCCTGTATCCAGCCCTGTATCCAGCCCTATATCCAGCCTTGTATCCAGCCCTATATCCAGCCCTGTATCCAGCCCTATATCCAGCCCTATATCCATCCCTGTATCTAGCCCTATATCCAGCCCTATATCCATCCCTGTATCCAGCCCTGTATCCAGCCCTATATCCAGCCCTATATCCAGCCCTGTATCTAGCCCTATATCCAGCCCTATATCCAGCCCTGTATCCATCCCTCTATCCATCCCTGTATCCAGCCCTATATCCAGCCCTGTATCCAGCCCTATATTCAGCCCTGTATCTAGCCCTATATCCAGCCCTGTATCCAGATATCCTGCCCTATATCCAGCCCTGTATCCAGAATTCCTGCCCTATATCCAGCCCTTTATCCAGATATCCAGCCCTATATCCAGATATCCAGCCCTATATCCAGCCCTATATCCAGATATCCTTCCCTACATCCAGCCCTGTATCCAGCCCTGTATCCAGCCCGGTATCTAGCCATGTATCCAGCGTTCAGCCCTATACTTTACCTCTGCTGCAGAGGATAAGTTCATTAGAGTTACCAGCCTCAGGAATTGAAGCCCAAATAAATGCTTCACAGAGTTCATGTAACTGACACATCTCAACATCAACTGTTCAGAGGAGACTGTGAATCAGACCTTCATGGTCGAATTGCTGCAAAGAAACCACTAATAAAGGACACTAATAAGAAGAAGAGGCTTGCTAGGGCCAAGAAACACGAGCAATGGACATTAGACTGATGGAAATGTGCTCTTTGGTCTGGAGTACAAATTGGAGATTTTTGGTTCCAACCGCCGTGTCTTTGTGAGACGCGGTGTGGGTGAACGGATGATCTCTGCATGTGTATTTTCCACCGTGAAGCATGGAGGAGGAGGTGTTATGGTGTGGGTGAACGGATGATCTCTGCATGTGTATTTTCACACCGTGATGCATGGAGGAGGAGGTGTTATGGTGTGGGTGAACGGATGATCTGTGCATGTGTATTTTCACACCGTGATGCATGGAGGAGGAGGTGTTATGGTGTGGGTGAACGGATGATCTGTGCATGTGTATTTTCACACCGTGATGCATGGAGGAGGAGGTGTTATGGTGTGGGTGAACGGATGATCTGTGCATGTGTATTTTCACACCGTGATGCATGGAGGAGGAGGTGTTATGGTGTGGGTGAACGGATGATCTGTGCATGTGTATTTTCACACCGTGATGCATGGAGGAGGAGGTGTTATGGTGTGGGTGAACGGATGATCTGTGCATGTGTATTTTCACACCGTGATGCATGGAGGAGGAGGTGTTATGGTGTGTGTGAACGGATGATCTGTGCATGTGTATTTTCACACCGTGATGCATGGAGGAGGAGGTGTTATGGTGTGGGTGAACGGATGATCTGTGCATGTGTATTTTCACACCGTGATGCATGGAGGAGGAGGTGTTATGGTGTGTGTGAACGGATGATCTGTGCATGTGTATTTTCACACCGTGATGCATGGAGGAGGAGGTGTTATGGTGTGGGGGTGCTTTGCTGGTGACACTGTCTGTGATTTATTTTTATTTTATTCAAGGCACACATAGCCAGCATGGCTACCACAGCACAGTTTTTCAACAGAACAATGACCCAAAACACCTCCAGGCTGTGTAAGGGCTATTTTACCAAGAAGGAGAGTGATGGAGTGCTGCATCAGATGCCTGGCCTTCACAATGTTCTGGATCATTGTCCTGTTCAAAAACAAATTATAGTCCCACTAAGCTCAAACCAGATAGGATGGCATATCGCTGCAAAATGCTGTGGTAGCAATGCTGGTTAAGTGTGCTTTGAATTCCAAATAAATCTTAGATAGTGTCACCAGCAAAGTACCCCCACACCATAACACCTCCTCCTCCATGCTTCACGGGGGGAAATACACATGCAGAGATCATCCGTTCACCCATGCGCGTCTGACAAAGACACAGTGGTTGGAACCAAAAATCTCCAATTTGGACTCCAGATTTCCACCAGTCTAATGTCCATTGCTCATGTTTCTTGGCCCAAGCATGTCTTATCTTATTGGTGTCCTTTAGTAGTGGTTTCTTTGCAGTAATTCGACCATGAAGGCCTGATTCACACAGTCTCCTCTGAACAGTTGATGTTGAGATGTCTGTTACTTGAACTCTGTGAAGCATTTATTTGGGATGCAATTTCTGATGCTGGTAACTCTAATGAACTTATCCTCTGCAGCAGAGGTAACTCTGGGTCTTCCTTTCCTGTGGTGGTCCTCATGAGAGCCCGTTTCATCATAGCGCTTGATGGTTTTTGTGACAGCACTTGAAGAAACTTTCAAAGTTCTTGAAATTTTCCGTATTGACTGACCTTCATGTCTTACAGTAATGATGGACTGTTGTTTCTCTTTGCTTATTTGATCTGTTCTTGCCACAATATTGTCACGAACCGGCTCGAAGTCCGTAACAAAAGGGAGACAACATGGAGACAAGGAATAACAAAATATATTTATTAAATAAAGTCAACTAAATACAACCAACAATGGTGTAATCAGTAATCAGTCGTGTAAGGGAATGTTTGCATCCGTACATTTGATAATGCGGAGTGTTGAAAGGTGCAGAAGCAAACAAACAAAAGGCCACAAAAATACTACAACAAAATCTATATAGGTGTCTGTATGGAGAGAGTCTCCTCCAAGACTGGGGAAGAGGTGTATTTATCCCGGGACACACCCGGGCCCAGGTGTGTCTGTATGGAGAGAGTCTCCTCCAAGACTGGGGAAGAGGTGTATTTATCCTGGGACACACCCGGACCCAGGTGTGTCTGTATGGAGAGAGTCTCCTCCATGACTGGGGAAGAGGTGTATTTATCCCGGGACACACCCGGACCCAGGTGTGTCTGTATGGAGAGAGTCTCCTCCATGACTGGGGAAGAGGTGTATTTATCCCGGGACACACCCGGGCCCAGGTGTGTCTGTATGGAGAGAGTCTCCTCCATGACTGGGGAAGAGGTGTATTTATCCCGGGACACACCCGGGCCCAGGTGTGTCTGTATGGAGAGAGTCTCCTCCATGACTGGGGAGAGGTGTATTTATCCTGGGACACACCCGGGCCCAGGTGTGTCTGTATGGAGAGAGTCTCCTCCATGACTGGGGAAGAGGTGTATTTATCCTGGGACACACCCGGACCCAGGTGTGTCTGTATGGAGAGAGTCTCCTCCATGACTCGGGAAGAGGTGTATTTGTCCTGGGACACACCCGGGCCCAGGTGTGTCTGTATGGAGAGAGTATCCTCCATGACTGGGGAAGAGGTGTATTTATCCTGGGACACACCCGGGCCCAGGTGTGTCTGTATGGAGAGAGTCTCCTCCATGACTGGGGAAGAGGTGTATTTATCCCGGGAGACACCCGGGCCCAGGTGTGTCTGTATGGAGAGAGTCTCCTCCATGAATGGGGAAGAGGTGCATTTATCCCGGGAGACACCCGGGCCCAGGTGTGTCTGTATGGAGAGAGTCTCCTCCATGAATGGGGAAGAGGTGTATTTATCCCGGGACACACCCAGACCCAGGTGTGTTTGTATGGAGAGAGTCTCCTCCATGACTGGGGAGAGGTGTATTTATCCCGGGACACACCCGGACCCAGGTGTGTCTGTATGGAGAGAGTCTCCTCCATGAGAGAGTCCCATGTCGGCGAACCTCCCGGCTCCGCCCACCGACATCCTAATAAGGAAAACGAGAGCAAAGAGACAGAATACGGCAGACAGAGTGGGAGGGTCGTCACAATATGGACTTGGTCTTTTACCAAATATGGCTATCTTCTGTATACCACCCCTACCTTGTCACAACACAACTGATTGGCTTCAGACCTATATCCTGCTCTATATCCAGGCCTGTCTTCAGACCTATATCCTGTTCTATATCCAGGCCTGTATTCAGTCATATATCCTGCCCTATATACAGGCCTGTCTTCAGACCTATATCCTGCTCTATATCCAGGCCTGTCTTCAGACCTATATCCTGCTCTATATCCAGGCCTATATCCAGGCATGTATCCAGTCCTATATCCTGCTCTATATCCAGGCCTGTCTTCAGACCTATATCCTGCTCTATATCCTGCCCTATATCCAGGCCTGTATCCAGTCCTATATCCTGCTCTATATCCAGGCCTGTATCCAGACCTATATCCTGCTCTATATCCAGGCCTGTCTTCAGACCTATATCCTGCTCTATATCCTGCCCTATATCCAGGCCTGTCTTCAGACCTATATCCTGTTCTATATCCAGGCCTGTATCCAGACCTATATCCTGCTCTATATCCAGGCCTGTATTCAGTCCTATATCCTGCTGTATATCCAGGCCTGTCTTCAGACCTATATCCTGCTCTATATCCAGATCTATATCCAGGCCTGTCTTCAGACCTATATCCTGCTCTATATCCAGACCTATTTCCTGCTCTATATCCAGGCCTGTCTTCAGACCTATATCCTGCTCTATATCCTGCCCTATATCCAGGCCTGTATCCTGTCCTATATCCTGCTCTATATCCAGGCCTGTCTTCAGACCTATATCCTGCTCTAGATCCAGATCTATATCCAGGCCTGTCTTCAGACCTATATCCTGCTCTATATCCAGACCTATTTCCTGCTCTATATCCAGGCCTGTCTTCAGACCTATATCCTGCTCTACATCCTGCCCTATATCCAGGCCTGTATCCAGTCCTATATCCTGCTCTATATCCAGTCCTATATCCTGCTCTATATCCAGGCCTGTCTTCAGACCTATATCCTGCTCTACATCCTGCCCTATATCCAGGCCTGTATCCAGTCCTATATCCTGCTCTATATCCAGGCCTGTATCCAGACCTATATCCTGCTCTATATCCAGGCCTGTATCCAGACCTATATCCTGCTCTATATCCTGCTCTATATCCAGGCCTGTATCCAGACCTATATCCTGCTCTATATCCAGGCCTGTATTCAGTCCTATATCCTGCCCTATATCCAGGCCTGTCTTCAGACCTATATCCTGTTCTGTATCCAGACCTATATCCTGTTCTATATCCAGGCCTGTCTTCAGACCTATATCCTGTTCTATATCCAGGCCTGTCTTCAGACCTATATCCTGTTCTATATCCAGGCCTGTATTCAGTCCTATATCCTGCCCTATATCCAGGCCTTTCTTCAGACCTATATCCTGCTCTATATCCAGGCCTGTATCCAGTCCTTTATCCAGGCCTGTATTCAGTCCTATATCCTGCCCTATATCCAGGCCTGTATTCAGTCCTATATCCTGCTCTACATCCTGCCCTATATCCAGGCCTGTCTCCAGACCTATATCCTGCTCTATATCCAGGCCTGTATCCAGACCTATATCCCGCTCTATATCCAGGCCGGTCTCCAGACCTATATCCTGCCCTATATCTCTCGGTTGGCTCTCGTCCGACTCCCTTTCTCTGATATTAATTAATGTAACTCACGTTCCCCCACGCACTCTTTCTTCCCACCTCTTCCTTTGTCTTTCAGCCTTCATCTCCTGTTCCTCCTCTCGTATTCCACCTCCCCTCTTCCTCTCTGCCCCCGTTGTTTTTTTTTCAATTGTAAATTGACACAGTTTTGCAGGCTCCCGAATCATGTGGACGTTATCCACCAAGACGAGCTAATTACAGCTGTTGACAGTGAGGAATATCAAGCTGAATACACTACTTTCTTTACCAATCCGTCTCTTCGTTCCATCTCTCCCTCCCTCCGTCCCACTCTCTCTCTCTCTTCCTGTTTCTATAAAGTACAGTCTCTCTCACTAATGAATCTCCAGTAGAGTGATATATATAATGGCCACCGTCGTCCCCCATTATTACTGGGTAGAAATGACAATGAACTGACATCATTTAGATAATGAGTCTCACTGCTGTGTCGTATTATTGCAGTCTCATCAGGAGATTGATAATATATTAGTTGTTTTTGTGAACGCTTCTCAGCCGGAGTGAAATCGGTGTCTGCAAAGCACCTAGAGTCATTCTACATTGTTACACTTACTTAGAAGGATAACGCAAGACTCCCAGGAGTCCAAATGATCAATGGCCGTCACTGTCTTACTGTAGTTCCTGTGTGTTCACACTGCCATGTTATTCCCATCTTTACTCAGATCAGAAGTCTGTCTTTAGTATGGAACAGTACTATATTTAATATGGAACAGTACTATATTTAATATGGAACAGTACTATATTTAATTTTTTTAAATTTTTTTATTTTACCTTTATTTAACCAGGTAGGCCAGTTGAGAACACCTTTATTTAACCAGGTAGGCCAGTTGAGAACACCTTTATTTAACCAGGTAGGCAAGTTGAGAACAAGTTCTCATTTACAATTGCGACCTGGCCAAGATAAAGCAAAGCAGTTCGACAGATACAACAACACAGAGTTACACATGGAGTAAAACAAACATACAGTCAATAATACAGTATAAACAAGTCTATATACAATGTGAGCAAATGAGGTGAGAAGGGAGGTAAAGGCAAAAAAGGCCTTGGTGGCAAGGTAAATACAATATAGCAAGTAAAACACTGGAATGGTAGTTTTGCAATGGAAGAATGTGCAAAGTAGAAATAAAAATAATGGGGTGCAAAGGAGCAAAATAAATAAATAAATTAAATACAGTTGGGAAAGAGGTAGTTGATAGGGCTAAATTATAGGTGGGCTATGTACAGGTGCAGTAATCTGTGAGCTGCTCTGACAGTTGGTGCTTAAAGCTAGTGAGGGAGATAAGTGTTTCCAGTTTCAGAGATTTTTGTAGTTCGTTCCAGTCATTGGCAGCAGAGAACTGGAAAGAGAGGCGGCCAAAGAAAGAATTGGTTTTGGGGGTGACTACCTGCTGGAGCGTGTGCTACAGGTGGGAGATGCTATGGTGACCAGCGAGCTGAGATAAGGGGGAACTTTACCTAGCAGGGTCTTGTAGATGACATGGAGCCAGTGGGTTTGGCGACGAGTATGAAGCAAGGGCCAGCCAACGAGAGCGTACAGGTCGCAATGGTGGGTAGTATATGGGGCTTTGGTGACAAAACGGATTGCACTGTGATAGACTGAATCCAATTTGTTGAGTAGGGTATTGGAGGCTATTTTGTAAATTACATCGCCAAAGTATTGAATGGAATATGGAACAGTACTATATTTAATATGGAACAGTACTATATTTAATATGGAACAATACTATATTTAATATGGAACAGTACTATATTTAATATGGAACAGTACTATATTTAATATGGAACAGTACTATATTTAATATGGAACAGTACTATATTTAATATGGAACAGTACTATATTTAATATGGAACAGTACTATATTTAATATGGAACAGTACTATATTTAATATGGAAAAGTACTATATTTAACATGGAACAGTACTATATTTAACATGGAACAGTACTATATTTAATATGGAACAGTACTATATTTAATATGGAACAGTACTGTATTTAACATGGAACAGTACTATATTTAATATGGAAAAGTACTATATTTAATATGGAACAGTACTATATTTAATATGGAACAGTACTGTATTTAACATGGAACAGTACTATATTTAACATGGAACATTACTATATTTAATATGGAACAGTACTATATTTACTATGGAACAGTACTATATTTAATATGGAACAGTACTATATTTAATATGGAACAGTACTATATTTAATATGGAACAGTACTATATTTAATATGGAACAGTAATATATTTAATATGGAACAGTACTATATTTAATATGGAACAGTACTATATTTAATATGGAACAGTACTATATTTAATATGGAACAGTACTATATTTAATATGGAACAGTACTATATTTACTATGGAACAGTACTATATTTAATATGGAACAGTACTATATTTAATATGGAACAGTACTATATTTAATATGGAACAGTACTATATTTAATATGGAACAGTACTATATTTAATATGGAACAGTACTATATTTAATATGGAACAGTACTATATTTAATATGGAACAGTACTATATTTAACATGGAACAGTACTATATTTAATATGGAACAGTACTATATTTAATATGGAACAGTACTATATTTAATATGGAACAGTACTGTATTTAACATGGAACAGTACTATATTTAACATGGAACAGTACTATATTTAACATGGAACAGTACTATATTTAATATGGAACAGTACTATATTTAATATGGAACAGTACTATATTTAATATGGAACAGTACTATATTTAATATGGAACAGTACTATATTTAATATGGAACAGTACTATATTTAACATGGAACAGTACTATATTTAACATGGAACAGTACTATATTTAATATGGAACAGTACTATATTTAATATGGAACAGTACTATATTTACTATGGAACAGCACTATATTTAATATGGAAAAGTACTATATTTAATAGGGGACAGTACTATATTTAATATGGAACAGCACTATATTTAATATGGAACAGTACTATATTTAATATGGAACAGTACTATATTTAATAGGTTACAGTACTATATTTAATATGGAACAGTACTATATTTACTATGGAACAGTACTATATTTAATATGGAACAGTACTATATTTAATATGGAACAGTACTATATTTAATATGGAACAGTACTATATTTAATATGGAACAGTACTATATTTAATATGGAACAGTACTATATTTAATATGGAACAGTACTATATTTACTATGGAACAGTACTATATTTAATATGGAACAGTACTATATTTACTATGGAACAGTACTATATTTAATATGGAACAGTACTATATTTAATGTGGAACAGTACTATATTTACTATGGAACAGTGCTATATTTAATATGGAACAGTACTATATTTAATATGGAACAGTACTATATTTAATATGGAACAGTACTATATTTAATATGGAACAGTACATTATTTACTATGGAACAGTACTATATTTACTATGGAACATTACTATATTTAATATGGAACAGTACTATATTTACTATGGAACAGTACTATATTTAATATGGAACAGTACTATATTTAATATGGAACAGTACTATATTTAATATGGAACAGTACTGTATTTAACATGGAACAGTACTATATTTAATATGCAACAGTACTATATTTAATATGGAACAGTACTATATTTAATATGGAACAGTACTATATTTAATATAGAACAGTACTATATTTAATATGGAACAGTACTATATTTAATGTGGAACAGTACTATATTTACTATGGAACAGTGCTATATTTAATATGGAACAGTACTATATTTAATATGGAACAGTACTATATTTAATATGGAACAGTACTATATTTAATATGGAACAGTACTATATTTAATATGGAACAGTACTATATTTAATATGGAACAGTACTATATTTAATATGGAACAGTACTATATTTACTATGGAACAGTACTATATTTAATATGGAACAGTACTATATTTAATATGGAACAGTACTATATTTAATATGGAACAGTACTGTATTTAACATGGAACAGTACTATATTTAATATGCAACAGTACTATATTTAATATGGAACAGTACTATATTTAATATGGAACAGTACTATATTTAATATAGAACAGTACTATATTTAATATGGAACAGTACTATATTTAATATGGAACAGTACTATATTTAATATGGAACAGTACTATATTTAATATGGAACAGTACTATATTTAACATGGAACAGTACTATATTTAATATGGAACAGTACTATATTTAATATGGAACAGTACTATATTTAATATGGAACAGTACTATATTTAATATGGAACAGTACTATATTTACTATGGAACAGTACTATATTTAATATGGAACAGTACTATATTTAATATGGAACAGTACTATATTTAATATGGAACAGTACTATATTTAATATGGAACAGTACTATATTTACTATGGAACAGTACTATATTTAATATGGAACAGTACTATATTTAATATGGAACAGTACTATATTTACTATGGAACAGCACAATATTTAATATGGAAAAGTACTATATTTAATATGGAACAGTACTATATTTAATAGGGGACAGTACTATATTTAATATGGAACAGCACTATATTTAACATGGAACAGTACTATATTTACTATGGAACAGTACTATATTTAATATGGAACAGTACTATATTTACTATGGAACAGTACTATATTTAATATGGAACAGTACTATATTTAACATGGAACAGTACTATATTTAATATGGAACAGTACTATATTTAATATGGAACAGTACTATATTTAATATGGAACAGCACTATATTTAATATGGAACAGTACTATATTTACTATGGAACAGTACTATATTTAATATGGAACAGTACTATATTTAACATGGAACAGTACTATATTTAATATGGAACAGTACTATATTTAATATGGAACAGCACAATATTTAATATGGAAAAGTACTATATTTAATAGGGGACAGTACTATATTTACTATGGAACAGTACTATATTTAATATGGAACAGTACTATATTTAATATGGAACAGTACTATATTTAATATGGAACAGTACTATATTTAATATGGAACAGTACTGTATTTAACATGGAACAGTACTATATTTAATATGGAACAGTACTATATTTAATATGGAAAAGTACTATATTTAATAGGGGACAGTACTATATTTAATATGGAACAGTACTATATTTACTATGGAACAGTACTGTATTTAACATGGAACAGTACTATATTTACTATGGAACAGTACTATATTTAATATGGAACAGTACTGTATTTAACATGGAACAGTACTATATTTAATATGGAACTGTACTATATTTAATATGGAACAGTACTATATTTAATATAGAACAGTACTATATTTAATATGGAAGAGTACTATATTTACTATGGAACAGTACTATATTTAATATGGAACAGTACTATATTTAATATGGAACAGTACTATATTTAATATGGAACAGTACTATATTTAACATGGAACAGTACTCTATTTAATATGGAACAGTACTATATTTAATATGGAACGGCACTATATTTAATATGGAACAGTACTATATTTAATATGGAACAGTACTATATTTAATATGGAACAGTACTATTTTTAATATGTAACAGTACTATATTTAACATGGAACAGTACTCTATTTAATATGGAACAGTACTATATTTAATATGGAACAGTACTATTTTTAATATGGAACAGTACTCTATTTAATATGGAACAGTACTATATTTAATATGGAACAGTACTATTTTTAATATGGAACAGTACTATATTTAATATGGAACAGTACTATATTTAATATGGAACAGTACTATATTTAATATGGAACATTACTATATTTAATATGGAACAGTACTATATTTAATAGGGGACAGTACTATATTTAATATGGAACAGCACAATATTTAACATGGAACAGTACTATATTTAATATGGAACAGTACTATATTTACTATGGAACAGTACTATATTTACTATGGAACAGTACTATATTTAATATGGAACAGTACTATATTTACTGTGGAACAGTACTATATTTAATATGGAACAGTACTATATTTAATAGGGGACAGTACTATATTTAATATGGAACATCACTATATTTAACATGGAACAGTACTATATTTACTATGGAACAGTACTATATTTACTATGGAACAGTACTATATGTAATATGGAACAGTACTATATTTAACATGGAACAGTACTATATTTAATATGGAACAGTACTATATTTAATATGGAACAGTACTATAGTTAATATGGAACAGTACTATATTTACTATGGAACAGTACTATATTTACTATGGAACAGTACTATATTTAATATGGAACAGTACTATATTTACTGTGGAACAGTACTATATTTAATATGGAACAGTACTATATTTAATAGGGGACAGTACTATATTTAATATGGAACAGCACTATATTTAACATGGAACAGTACTATATTTACTATGGAACAGTACTATATTTACTATGGAACAGTACTATTTTTAAGATGGAACAGTACTATAGTTAATATGGAACAGTACTATATTTAATATGGAACAGTACTATATTTAATATGGAACAGTACTATATTTAATATGGAACAGTACTATATTTAATATGGAACAGTACTATATTTAATATGGAACAGTACTATATTTAATATGGAACAGTACTATATTTAATATGGAACAGTACTATATTTAATATGGAACAGTACTATATTTAATATGGAACAGTACTATATTTACTATGGAACAGTACTATATTTAATATGGATAAGTACTATATTTAATATGGAACAGTACTATATTTAATATGGAACAGTACTATATTTAATATGGAACAGTACTATATTTAATATGGAACAGTACTATATTTAATATGGAACAGTACTATATTTAATATGGAACAGTACTATATTTAACATGGAACAGTACTATATTTAATATGGAACAGTACTATATTTAATATGGAACAGTACTATATTTAATATGGAACAGTACTGTATTGAACATGGAACAGTACTATATTTAACATGGAACAGTACTATATTTAACATGGAACAGTACTATATTTAATATGGAACAGTACTATATTTAATATGGAACAGTACTATATTTAATATGGAACAGTACTATATTTAACATGGAACAGTACTATATTTAACATGGAACAGTACTATATTTAATATGGAACAGTACTATATTTAATATGGAACAGTACTATATTTACTATGGAACAGCACTATATTTAATATGGAAAAGTACTATATTTAATAGGGGACAGTACTATATTTAATATGGAACAGCACTATATTTAATATGGAACAGTACTATATTTAATATGGAACAGTACTATATTTAATAGGTTACAGTACTATATTTAATATGGAACAGTACTATATTTACTATGGAACAGTACTATATTTAATATGGAACAGTACTATATTTAATATGGAACAGTACTATATTTAATATGGAACAGTACTATATTTAATATGGAACAGTACTATATTTAATATGGAACAGTACTATATTTAATGTGGAACAGTACTATATTTACTATGGAACAGTGCTATATTTAATATGGAACAGTACTATATTTAATATGGAACAGTACTATATTTAATATGGAACAGTACTATATTTAATATGGAACAGTACATAATTTACTATGGAACAGTACTATATTTACTATGGAACATTACTATATTTAATATGGAACAGTACTATATTTACTATGGAACAGTACTATATTTAATATGGAACAGTACTATATTTAATATGGAACAGTACTATATTTAATATGGAACAGTACTGTATTTAACATGGAACAGTACTATATTTAATATGCAACAGTACTATATTTAATATGGAACAGTACTATATTTAATATGGAACAGTACTATATTTAATATAGAACAGTACTATATTTAATATGGAACAGTACTATATTTAATGTGGAACAGTACTATATTTACTATGGAACAGTGCTATATTTAATATGGAACAGTACTATATTTAATATGGAACAGTACTATATTTAATATGGAACAGTACTATATTTAATATGGAACAGTACTATATTTAATATGGAACAGTACTATATTTAATATGGAACAGTACTATATTTAATATGGAACAGTACTATATTTACTATGGAACAGTACTATATTTAATATGGAACAGTACTATATTTAATATGGAACAGTACTATATTTAATATGGAACAGTACTGTATTTAACATGGAACAGTACTATATTTAATATGCAACAGTACTATATTTAATATGGAACAGTACTATATTTAACATGGAACAGTACTATATTTAATATAGAACAGTACTATATTTAATATGGAACAGTACTATATTTAATATGGAACAGTACTATATTTAATATGGAACAGTACTATATTTAATATGGAACAGTACTATATTTAACATGGAACAGTACTATATTTAATATGGAACAGTACTATATTTAATATGGAACAGTACTATATTTAATATGGAACAGTACTATATTTAATATGGAACAGTACTATATTTACTATGGAACAGTACTATATTTAATATGGAACAGTACTATATTTAATATGGAACAGTACTATATTTAATATGGAACAGTACTATATTTAATATGGAACAGTACTATATTTACTATGGAACAGTACTATATTTAATATGGAACAGTACTATATTTAATATGGAACAGTACTATATTTACTATGGAACAGCACAATATTTAATATGGAAAAGTACTATATTTAATATGGAACAGTACTATATTTAATAGGGGACAGTACTATATTTAATATGGAACAGCACTATATTTAACATGGAACAGTACTATATTTACTATGGAACAGTACTATATTTAATATGGAACAGTACTATATTTACTATGGAACAGTACTATATTTAATATGGAACAGTACTATATTTAACATGGAACAGTACTATATTTAATATGGAACAGTACTATATTTAATATGGAACAGTACTATATTTAATATGGAACAGCACTATATTTAATATGGAACAGTACTATATTTACTATGGAACAGTACTATATTTAATATGGAACAGTACTATATTTAACATGGAACAGTACTATATTTAATATGGAACAGTACTATATTTACTATGGAACAGCACAATATTTAATATGGAAAAGTACTATGTTTAATAGGGGACAGTACTATATTTACTATGGAACAGTACTATATTTAATATGGAACAGTACTATATTTAATATGGAACAGTACTATATTTAATATGGAACAGTACTATATTTAATATGGAACAGTACTGTATTTAACATGGAACAGTACTATATTTAATATGGAACAGTACTATATTTAATATGGAAAAGTACTATATTTAATAGGGGACAGTACTATATTTAATATGGAACAGTACTATATTTACTATGGAACAGTACTGTATTTAACATGGAACAGTACTATTTTTACTATGGAACAGTACTATATTTAATATGGAACAGTACTGTATTTAACATGGAACAGTACTATATTTAATATGGAACTGTACTATATTTAATATGGAACAGTACTATATTTAATATAGAACAGTACTATATTTAATATGGAAGAGTACTATATTTACTATGGAACAGTACTATATTTAATATGGAACAGTACTATATTTAATATGGAACAGTACTATATTTAATATGGAACAGTACTATATTTAACATGGAACAGTACTCTATTTAATATGGAACAGTACTATATTTAATATGGAACGGCACTATATTTAATATGGAACAGTACTATATTTAATATGGAACAGTACTATATTTAATATGGAACAGTACTATTTTTAATATGTAACAGTACTATATTTAACATGGAACAGTACTCTATTTAATATGGAACAGTACTATATTTAATATGGAACAGTACTATTTTTAATATGGAACAGTACTCTATTTAATATGGAACAGTACTATATTTAATATGGAACAGTACTATTTTTAATATGGAACAGTACTATATTTAATATGGAACAGTACTATATTTAATATGGAACAGTACTATATTTAATATGGAACATTACTATATTTAATATGGAACAGTACTATATTTAATAGGGGACAGTACTATATTTAATATGGAACAGCACAATATTTAACATGGAACAGTACTATATTTAATATGGAACAGTACTATATTTACTATGGAACAGTACTATATTTACTATGGAACAGTACTATATTTAATATGGAACAGTACTATATTTACTGTGGAACAGTACTATATTTAATATGGAACAGTACTATATTTAATAGGGGACAGTACTATATTTAATATGGAACATCACTATATTTAACATGGAACAGTACTATATTTACTATGGAACAGTACTATATTTACTATGGAACAGTACTATATTTAATATGGAACAGTACTATATTTAACATGGAACAGTACTATATTTAATATGGAACAGTACTATATTTAATATGGAACAGTACTATAGTTAATATGGAACAGTACTATATTTACTATGGAACAGTACTATATTTACTATGGAACAGTACTATATTTAATATGGAACAGTACTATATTTACTGTGGAACAGTACTATATTTAATATGGAACAGTACTATATTTAATAGGGGACAGTACTATATTTAATATGGAACAGCACTATATTTAACATGGAACAGTACTATATTTACTATGGAACAGTACTATATTTACTATGGAACAGTACTATATTTAAGATGGAACAGTACTATAGTTAATATGGAACAGTACTATATTTAACATGGAACAGTACTATATTTAATATGGAACAGTACTATATTTAATATGGAACAGTACTATATTTAATATGGAACAGTACTATATTTAATATGGAACAGTACTATATTTACTATGGAACAGTACTATATTTAATATGGAACAGTACTATATTTACTATGGAACAGTACTATATTTAATATGGAACAGTACTATATTTATATGGAACAGTACTATATTTACTATGGAACAGTACTATATTTAATATGGAACAGTACTGTATTTAACATGGAACAGTACTATATTTACTATGGAACAGTACTATATTTACTATGGAACAGTACTATATTTAATATGGAAAAGTACTATATTTAACATTCAACAGTACTATATTTAACATGGAACAGTACTATATTTACTATGGAACAGTACTGTATTTAACATGGAACAGTACTATATTTACTATGGAACAGCACTATATTTAATATGGAACAGTACTATATTTAATATGGAACAGTACTATATTTACTATGGAACAGTACTATATTTAATATGGAACAGTACTATATTTACTATGGAACAGTACTGTATTTAACATGGAACAGTACTATATTTAATATGGAACAGTACTGTATTTAACATGGAACAGTACTATATTTAATATGTAACAGTACTGTATTTAACATGGAACAGTACTATATTTAATATGGAACAGTACTATATTTAATATGGAACAGTACTATATTTAATATGGAACAGTACTATATTTAATATGGAACAGTACTGTATTTAACATGGAACATTACTATATTTAATATGGAACAGTACTATATTTAATATGGAACAGTACTGTATTTAACATGGAACAATACTATATTTACTATGGAACAGTACTATATTTAATATGGAACAGTACTATATGTAACATGGAACAGTACTATATGTAACATGGAACAGTACTATATGTAACATGGAACAGTACTATATTTAATATGGAACAGTACTATATTTAATATGGAACAGTACTGTATTTAACATGGAACAATACTATATTTAGCATGGAACAGTACTATATTTAATATGGAACAGTACTATATTTAATATGGAACAGTACTATATGTAACATGGAACAATACTATATTTACTATGGAACAGTACTATATTTAATATGGAACAGTACTATATTTAATAGGTTACAGTACTATATTTAATATGGAACAGTACTATATTTACTATGGAACAGTACAATATTTAATATGGAACAGTACTATATTTAATATGGAACAGTACTATATGTAATATGGAACAGTACTATTAGAAGTCTGTCTTTGTGATCAAACTGAAGGGCTTGACGGAACAGGAAGAACTCTCTGTTAAAGGACTACCCTCTGACATGCTGCTTCTAATCCACAGCTCAGGAGGGTTGTGTGTGTGTGTGTGTGTGTGTGTGTGTGTGTGTGTGTGTGCGTGTGTGTGTGTGTGTGTGTGTGTGTGTGTGTGTGTGTGTGTGTGTGTGCACGTGTGTATAGGGGTTTAAGGGAATGAGGGGGTAATAAGGTTAGGAACGAAGCCAGAAATGTAGATGCAGGGGAGTGCTGGAGAGAGGGATGGCGTTTTGGATGGAGGGACGGAGGAGGGGAGGGATGTATGGAGGGATGGAGGAGGGGAGGGAGGGATGGATGGAGTAGGGGAGGGATGGAGGAGGGGAGGGAGGGCCATGCTGGCTCAGGCTTGGTTGTGACAGCGTCTCGCTTCACTGATCCCCTCTGGAGCGCTCTCTCTTTTCTTCATTCCCTCTCTCCTTCGCTCCTCTCTCTGTCTGTCTGTCAGTTAGCAAGGCCAGGGTCAGCATTCGGCATTCACCCCTCGCATCCAACGTTGCCCCCAGCGACCATCTCTGCCCTCGGCTCATGACAGTCCTGTCACTGTAATCCTCTAAAACGTCATCTCTTTCTATCTCTCTCTATATCTTCATCCAGTTCTCTTCATCTCCTCTTCCTCCTCCTCTTTGTTTCATTCTGCCATCTCTATCTCCATCATCTCTACCCCTCTTCTCTCCTCCTCTCTCCTCCTCACTCCTTCTCTCCTCCTCTCTCCTTCTCTCGCCTCCTCTCTCCTTCTCTCTCCTCCTCTCTCCTCCTCTCTCCTTCTCTCTCCTCCTCTCTCCTTCTCCCTCCTTCTCTCTCCTCTCTCCTTCTCTCTCCTTCTCTCTCCTTCTTTCTCCTCTCTCCTCCTCTCTCCTTCTCTCTCCTTCTCTCTCCTCTCTCCTCTCTCCTTCTCTCTCCTCCTCTCTCCTTCTCTCTCATTCTCTCGCCTTCTTGCTCCTCTCTCCTCCTCTCTCCTCCTCTCTCCTCCTCTCTCATTCTCTCTCCTTCTCTCTCCTTCTCTCTCCTCCTCTCTCCTTCTCTCTCATTCTCTCGCCTTCTTGCTCCTCTCTCCTCCTCTCTCCTCCTCTCTCCTTCTCTCTCATTCTCTCTCCTTGCTCCTCTCTCCTCCTCTCTCCTCCTCTCTCCTTCTCTCTCATTCTCTCTCCTCTCTCCTCCTCTCTCCTCATCTCCTTCTCTCTCCTCTAGAGGTCTCTTGTTATGATAGCTACCCTAGAGGTCAGGAGTGTTTCCTCCAGAGGTCTGTTGTTATGATAGCTATCCTAGAGGACTGTTGTTATGATATCTATCCTAGAGGTCAGGAGTGTTTCCTCCAGAGGTCTGTTGTTATGATAGCTACCCTAGAGGTCAGGAGTGTTTCCTCCAGAGGTCTGTTGTTATGATAGCTATCCTAGAGGACTGTTGGTGAGCAGACATGTACATGCTACCAACACATCAGTATACTTTCATTCTGTCGACCCTGGAGTGTCTCAGAGAGACCAAGGTTACGTGAAAAATGGTTCCTGGCCAACATTAGTCCACTATAAAGGGAATCGTGTGCTATTTGGGTTGGAGGGCAAAGCTCTCTAAGCATAGTTACAGTCATCAGCCTCCTCCATCACCCTCTCCATCTCTCAACAGAGCTGTTGTCATCGTATCCTCTCATCTCATCCTCTCTCATCTCCTCTCTTATCTCCTCCTCTCTCATCTCCTTCTGTCCTCCTCCTGCTCTCCTCCTCTCCTTCTCCTCCTCTTTGTTTCATTCTGCCATCTCTTTCTATCTCCATCATCTCTACCCCTCTTCTCTCCTTCACTCAGTACCATTCTTCATCTAAAGTAGATGATATGCTGACACTTGGAGGATCTCTCCCTCTCTCTCTCTCTCTCTCTCTTTCTCTCTCTTCTCCCCCCCCCCTCGGTTGCCATGGTGGCATCAGCTGATCAAATGTTCTACCCCCTCTAATCAAACCCAGGCAGGTCATAGCCTGATACGGATGTAGGATCTTAATTTGATCACTCTTACAAACTTCTATTTTATTTGAAAAAAAATAAAACATTTAGATTAATCTCCTGTTGCTGTAGGATTATATTCCTGCTGGCACAAACTGGCTCAAATAAAGATCCTACATCTGTAGCTCTCTCTCTCTGAAGTGATGGTGATTATTAGTTGTAGGTGTAACAGCTATACGCCACAATCAACCACCACGTATGTCATGCGTTTGGTCCATTGTTGTGCACCACCTACAGACCCAGCAGGCCATCATCAACCTCTTAGGGTTCTCCAGTGGCTCTATTGTATTTCATGTCATTTCCCAGAGTAATGGATGGACACCTACAGACCCAGCAGGCCATCATCAACCTCTTAGGGTTCTCCAGTGGCTCTATTGTATTTCCTGTTATTTCCCAGAGTAATGGATGGAAACCTATAGACCCAGCAGGCCATCATCAACCTCTTAGGGTTCTCCAGTGGCTCTATTGTATTTCATGTAATTTCCCAGAGTAATGGATGGACACCTACAGACCCAGCAGGCCATCATCAACCTCTTAGGGTTCTCCAGTGGCTCTATTGTATTTCCTGTTATTTCCCAGAGTAATGGATGGCTGTTTAAAATGTCCATTCTGACTGTAACTCTGTGCTATCTGTTGCTACTCATAATTCATGACAGCCCAGGGTTTATATAGGGAATAGGGCTCTGGTCTAAAGTAGTGCACTATATAGGGAATAGGGCTCTGGTCTAAAGTAGTGCACTATATAGGGAATAGGACTCTGGTCTAAAGTAGTGCACTATATAGGGAATAGGGCTCTGGTCTAAAGTAGTGCACTATATAGGGAATAGGACTCTGGTCTAAAGTAGTGCACTATATAGGGAATAGGGCTCTGGTCTAAAGTAGTGCACTATATAGGGAATATGGCTCTGGTCTAAAGTAGTGCACTATATAGGGAATAGGGCTCTGGTCTAAAGTAGTGCACTATATGGGGAATAGGACTCTGGTCTAAAGTAGTGCACTATATAGGGAATAGGACTCTGGTCTAAAGTAGTGCACTATATAGGGAATAGGGCTCTGGTCTAAAGTAGTGCACTATATAGGGAATAGGACTCTGGTCTAAAGTAGTGCACTATATAAGGCTCTGGTCTAAAGTAGTGCACTATATAGGGCTCTGGTCTAAAGTAGTGCACTGTATAGGGAGTAGGGTGCTATTTGTGACCCACAAAAATATACTTTTAACGTCAGGATCAAACAGATGTAGTCTCTGGTCTGATATCTCTATGCTGTACTGCTAGCATACCACTTAGCAAGAAACAAATGAAGACAATGTATGGGCCGTGCATTCTAAGTGATAGGCCAGTACTGCCATTAAAACATAAAACATCTACAGCCGTAGAGAGGAGTCGACGGACTCTGCCATTAAAACATAAAACATCTACAGCCGTAGAGAGGAGTCGACGGACTCTGTCATTAAAACAGAGCCGTAGAGAGGAGTCGACGGACTCTGTCATTAAAACAGAGCCGTAGAGAGGAGTCGACGGACTCTGTCATTAAAACAGAGCCGTAGAGAGGAGTCGACGGACTCTGTCATTAAAACATAAAACATCTACAGCCGTAGAGAGGAGTCGACGGACTCTGTCATTAAAACATAAAACATCTACAGCCGTAGAGAGGAGTCGACGGACTCTGTCATTAAAACATAAAACATCTACAGCCGTAGAGAGGAGTCGACGGACTCTGTCATTAAAACATAAAACATCTACAGCCGTAGAGAGGAGTCGACGGACTCTGTCAGTGAAACAGTTGTGGCCAAAAGTTTTGAGAATGACTCAAATATTAATTTCCACAAAGTCTGCTGCCTCAGTGTCGTTAGATATTTTTGTCAGATGTTACTATGGAATGCTGAAGTATAACTACAAGCATTTCATAAGTGTCAAAGGCTTTTATTGACAATTACATGAAGTTGATGCAAAGAGGTAACCCTTCTTTTTCAAGACCTCTGCAATCCGCCCTGGCTTGCTGTCAATTTACTTCTGGGCCACATCCTGACTGATGGCAGCCTATTTGTCACGGGTTTCTTCTGTTGAAGGAGAGGCGGACCAAAACGCAGCGTGGTTATTGTGACACGTCTTTAATGAAGATGATAAATGAACAATATACAAAACAAGAAACGTAACGTGAAAACCGGCTACCTAAATATGGCTCCCAATCAGAGACAATGACTAACACCTGCCTCTGATTGAGAATCATATCAGGCCCAAACACAGAAACAGACAAACTAGACATCCAACATAGAATGCCCACTCAGATCACACCCTGACCAAACAAAACATAGAAACAGACAAACTAGACATCCAACATAGAATGCCCACTCAGATCACACCCTGACCAAACAAAACACAGAAACAGACAAACTAGACATCCAACATAGAATGCCCACTCAGATCACACCCTGACCAAACAAAACATAGAAACAGACAAACTAGACATCCAACATAGAATGCCCACTCAGATCACACCCTGACCAAACAAAACACAGAAACAGACAAACTAGACATCCAACATAGAATGCCCACTCAGATCACACCCTGACCAAACAAAACACAGAAACAGACAAACTAGACATCCAACATAGAATGCCCACTCAGATCACACCCTGACCAAACAAAACATAGAAACAGACAAACTAGACATCCAACATAGAATGCCCACTCAGATCACACCCTGACCAAACAAAACACAGAAACAGACAAACTAGACATCCAACATAGAATGCCCACTCAGATCACACTCTGACCAAACAAAACATAGAAACAGACAAACTAGACATCCAACATAGAATGCCCACTCAGATCACACTCTGACCAAACAAAACATAGAAACAGACAAACTAGACATCCAACATAGAATGCCCACTCAGATCACACTCTGACCAAACAAAACATAGAACATACAAAGCAAACTATGGTCAGGGTGTGACACTATTCTTGCATAATCAATGCTTGGAGTGTGTCAGAATTTGTGGGGTTTTGTTTGTCCACCCGCCTCTTGAGGATTGACCACAAGTTCTCAATGGGATTAAGGTCTGGGGAGTTTCCTGGCCACAGACCCAAAATATCGATGTTTTGTTCCCCGAGCCACTTAGTTATCACTTGAATGGTCTCAGGATGTTTTACTGTTGGTATGACACAGGACTGATGGTAGCGCTCACCTTGTCTTCTCCGGACAAGCTTTTTTCCAGATGCCCCAAACAATCGGAAAGGGGATTCATCAGAGAAAATGACTTCACCCCAGATCTCAGCAGTCCAATCCCTGTACCTTTTGCAGAATATCAGTCTGTCCCTGATGTTTTTCCTGGAGAGAAGTGGCTTCTTTGCTGCCCTTCTTGACACCAGGCCATCCTCCAAAAGTCTTCGCCTCACTGTGCGTGCAGATGCATTCACACCTGCCTGCTGCCATTCCTGAGCAAGCTTTGTACTGGTGGTGCCCCGATCCCACAGCTGAATCAACTTTTGGAGGGGGTCCTGGCGCTTGCTGGACTTTCTTGGGTGCCCTGAAGCCTTCTTCACAACAATTGAACGGCTCTCCTTGAAGTTCTTGATGATCCGATAAATGGTTGATTTAGGTGCAATCTTACTGGCAGCAAAATCCTTGCCTGTGAAGCCCTTTTTGTGCAAAGCAATAATGACGGCACGTGTTTCCTTGCAGGTAACCATGGTTGACAGAGGAAGAACAATGATTCCAAGCACCACGCTCCTTTTGAAGCTTCCAGTCTGTTTTTCGAACTGAATCAGCATGACAGAGTGATCTCCAGCCTTGTGCTCGTCATCACTCACGCCTGTGTTAACGAGAGAATCACTGACATGATGTCAGCTGGTCCTTTTGTGGCAGGGCTGAAATGAAGTGGAAATGTTTTTTTGAGGATTCAGTTCATTTGCATGGCAAAGAGGGACTTTGCAATTAATTGCAATTCATCTGAGCACTCTTCATAACAATCTGGAATATATGAAAATTGCCATCATACAAACTGAGGCAGCAGATTTTGTGAAAATTAATAATTTGTGTAATTCTCAAAACTTTTGGCCACGACTGTAGATGTAAAACCTCTCTCTAGCGACGGGAAACAAAAACATTTTTTAAGAGAGTCTGAAGAGGCCGTAGGGTAAGGTGTATGAATGTCTGTGTCCTGATGTGCTGTGACGCCTGGCCTAGCTAGCTGAGGCTGGCCTGGTCCGGCTGCCTGGGCAGAGGGGTGTTTTACGCCAGTCTACCCCATTTCACGCTCGCTCTCCTTCCCTCTGTCTGTCCTCTCTGTCAGGCCTCCGTGTTGGGCTCGAAGGGTTCAGATCTGTTAATAACAGGCACACACACACACACACACACACACACACACACACACACACACAGGCACACACACAGGCACAGGCACACACACACACACACACACACACACACACACACACACACAAACAAACACACACACTCACACACATATGGTTGAATGAAGGGCCAACACACAGGTGTTTGGTGGTGCAGCCGTCGTGCTGTTCTCTCTCTCCACTGAGAAACACTGTGTGCTTTTAGACAGACAGCTGAACGCTCTCAGCCATGTTGCCGGAGACAGATGGGATTTTTGAAAAACGTTCTTTTAAAAAGAAAATCTCTTATTTTTTTTATTTTTTTGGAAAACTCAATTCAATTCAATTGTTGATACTTTGTTGCGTAATCAGGTTAATTGACTTGATATCTGATTTGTTGTATTGTGTGAATATGGTATCGGTCTAAATACTAAGCTTCACACAAAGTGAAAAATTAATATGAGACAAGTGCACGAGGACTGATACAGTTGTTGTCTTCCTCTAGAGGCAGAACGATCTCCAGTTAACTGTCCCCAGAGCCCTGACGCCTGATTTACATGTTAAGTTGAAGTGAAATTCTCCTTCTGCGTCCCAAATGGCACTCTATTCCCTTTATAGTGCACTACATTTGATCAGATCCCTATTGGGCCTTGGTTCTCAAGTAGTGCACTATAAGGGAATAGGGTGCCATTTGGGACATGGACCCTAAACTCTGTCCTTTTCACAGCTGTCAGGTCACGTCTCCCAGTGAGCCGGGCCTGTCTCCTCTTCTCTGTCAGGAATCATGTTGAGCCGGGCCGGTCTCCTCTTCTCTCCTCCAGTCAGAGACATGTCTGTTCTCTGTCAGGAATCATGTTGACATGGGCCGGTCTCCTCTTCTCTCCTCCAGTCAGTGACATGTCTGTTCTCTGTCAGGAATCATGTTGAGCCGGGCCGGTCTCCTCTTCTCTCCTCCAGTCAGTGACATGTCTGTTCTCTGTCAGGAATCATGTTGAGCCGGGCCAGTCTCCTCTTCTCTCCTCCAGTCAGAGACATGTCTGTTCTCTGTCAGGAATCATGTTGAGCCGGGCCGGTCTCCTCTTCTCTCCTCCAGTCAGAGACATGTCTGTTCTCTGTCAGGAATCATGTTGACATGGGCCGGTCTCCTCTTCTCTCCTCCAGTCAGTGACATGTCTGTTCTCTGTCAGGAATCATGTTGAGCCGGGCCGGTCTCCTCTTCTCTCCTCCAGTCAGAGACATGTCTGTTCTCTGTCAGGAATCATGTTGAGCCGGGCCGGTCTCCTCTTCTCTCCTCCAGTCAGTGACTTCTGTTCTCTGTCAGGAATCATGTTGAGCCGGGCCGGTCTCCTCTTCTCTCCTCCAGTCAGTGACATGTCGGCAGGCGGCAGGGTAGCCTAGTGGTTAGAGCGTTGGACTAGTAACCGGAAGGTTGCGAGTTCAAACCCCCGAGCTGACAAGGTACAAATCTGTCGTTCTGCCCCTGAACAGGCAGTTAACCCACTGTTCCCAGGCCGTCATTGAAAATAAGAATTTGTTCTTAACTGACTTGCCTGGTTAAATAAAGGTAAAATAAAAAAAAATAAAAAAAATGTCTGTTCTCTGTCAGGAATCATGTTGACCTGGGCCGGTCTCCTCTTCTCTCCTCCAGTCAGTGACATGTCTGTTCTCTGTCAGGAATCATGTTGTTTTTTCTCACTTCACTATCTTCCCATCTCACTGGCCACACACGCACACTTGGACACGCACACTTGGACACGCACACAAACACACAAACACACACAAACACACACACACACACACACAAACACACACACACACTTTACTCACCTCACTCACCTCAGAACCCAAATGTACGCTTGGTAGCACACCACTCAGACTAGTCACTATTTTAAAAAACAGATCTGAAATTCACAAATTTAATAAAACAGGGGGGACCTGATCCTAGATAAGCAATCCTACTCTGATCTGCTGTGTGAATACAGGCTCTGATCAATCCTACTCTGATCTGCTCTGTGATTACAGGCTCTGGTCAATCCTACTCTGATCTGCTCTGTGAATACAGGCTCTGATCAATCCTACTCTGATCTGCTCTGTGATTACAGGCTCTGATCAATCTTACTCTGATCTGCTGTGTGAATACAGGCTCTGATCAATCCTACTCTGATCTGCTCTGTGAATACAGGCTCTGATCAATTCTACTCTGATCTGCTGTGTGAATACAGGCTCTGATCAATCCTACTCTGATCTGCTCTGTGAATACAGGCTCTGATCAATCCTACTCTGATCTGCTGTGTGAATACAGGCTCTGATCAATCCTACTCTTATCTGCTCTGTGAATACAGGCTCTGATCAATTCTACTCTGATCTGCTGTGTGAATACAGGCTCTGATCAATCCTACTCTGATCTGCTCTGTGAATACAGGCTCTGATCAATCCTACTCTGATCTGCTGTGTGAATACAGGCTCTGATCAATCCTACTCTGATCTGCTGTGTGACTACAGGCTCTGATCTGCTAAGTCTTTGTTAATACCTGACCAAGACAGGAGAGAGGCTGGGACACAATTATCTAGCAATGCTGGCCGCGACCCAAACCAATCAAAAACCCATATTACCAGCCCCACTCAAATCCATTACATTTGTTGGTAATTTGTTGGTCGTTTGCCCTCTGCGCTCTGTCCCCTCCCTCTGACGATCACACACACACACACACACACACACACACACACACACACACACACACACACACACACACACACACACACACACACACACAGGAAAGTGAAGTCAGGGAAGTTAGACATTGGTGCATGTGGCAGGGCTGAATGCAAAGTGTGTCCGTAGGGACACACCAGGTACTGTAAGAGCTCTGCCAGCTAGTGTCCAGTTCAATTATCAGCTTCTCTCTCTGATCAAACACACATCACATAACTGTCTGACATGGAGAGAGAGAGGTGTGGAGAGAGGGGTGGGGGATAGAAAGGGGGAGAGAGAGGAGGGGATAGAGAGAGAGAGAGAGAGAGAGAGAGAGAGAGGGACAGAGGAGGGGAGAGAGGGGTGGGGGATAGAGAGAGAGAGAAAGGGAGAGAGGAGGGGAGAGAGGGGTGGGGGATAGAGAGAGAGAGAGAGAGAGAGAGAGAGAGAGAGAGAGAGAGAGAGAGAGAGAGAGGGAGAGAGAGAGAGAGGAGGGGATAGAGAGGGCTGGGGGATAGAGAGAGAGAGAGAGAGAGAGAGAGAGAGAGAGAGAGAGAGAGAGAGAGAGAGAATGGGGAATATGCAACAGTCAAATCCCTACAAGCCCTGTTTTGAAATCCCTTTGAAATTACATCCATACCTTATGCATTCCTTTGTATGCACAGCCATCCCACGTGGATTCCTTTGTATGCACAGACAGCCAGTGTCATAGCTCGGCTTGATATCTCCCAAGAGACAACAGAAGTAGAATTGGACAACCCCCAGAATCAGATTCACCAGCCAAACCAGCTTCTGTCTCTGCATTGAACATCAACCTCTAACGCCTCGTCAAATAGACCCTATTGGTGAACACTCATTTGTATTCAAACAACCACTCCCCCAATATCACTCCGCCCAGCCAATCCCCCCGTTGAATATAACTACTGCATTGTTCCGGCCCAGTGGGATTCAGTCAGCTTATCTCTAAGTGGTCGCAGAGCAACTGCAGCACAAGGTCGTGATAGGGCAACGAGTCTGCATGGTGTTCTAAAACAGAGAGATGAGGAAGAGGGGGCAACAAGTCTGCATGGTGTTTTAAAACAGAGAGATGAGGAAGAGGGGGCAACGAGTCTGCATGGTGTTCTAAAACAGAGAGATGAGGAAGAGGGGGCAACGAGTCTGCATGGTGTTCTAAAACAGAGAGATGAGGAAGAGGGGGCAACGAGTCTGCATGGTGTTCTAAAACAGAGAGATGAAGAAGAGGGGGCAACGAGTCTGCATGGTGTTTTAAAACAGAGAGATGAGGAAGAGGGGGCAACAAGTCTGCATGGTGTTTTAAAACAGAGAGATGAGGAAGAGGGGGCAACAAGTCTGCATGGTTTTCTAAAACAGAGAGATGAGGAAGAGGGGGCAACGAGTCTGCATGGTGTTCTAAAACAGAGAGATGAGGAAGAGGGTGAAACAAGTCTGCATGGTGTTCTAAAACAGAGAGATGAGGAAGAGGGTGAAACAGGTCGGCATGGTGTTTTAAAACAGAGAGATGAGGAAGAGGGGGCAGCAAGTATATTTACATCTACTGGCTGCTGCTGAGGGAACTTACAACGGTGTTTACATCTACTGGCTGCTGCTGAGGGAACTTACAGCGGTGTTTA
>NC_048579.1:77130789-77133289 GCF_013265735.2 Oncorhynchus mykiss | reverse complement strand
TTAATAGACCACCCACACACTGGGGAAATGGAGTCTCCCTGAGGTTTAATAGACCACCCACACACTGGGGAAATGGAGTCTCCCTGGGGTTTAATAGACCACCCACACGCTGGGGAAATGGAGTCTCCCTGAGGTTTAATAGACCACCCACACACTGGGGAAATGGAGTCTCCCTGAGGTTTAATAGACCACCCACACACTGGGGAAATGGAGTCTCCCTGAGGTTTAATAGACCACCCACACACTGGGGAAATGGAGTCTCCCTGAGGTTTAATAGACCACCCACACACTGGGGAAATGGAGTCTCCCTGAGGTTTAATAGACCACCCACACACTGGGGAAATGGAGTCTCCCTGAGGTTTAATAGACCACCCACACACTGGGGAAATATGGTCTCCCTGAGGTTTAATAGACCACCCACACACTGGGGAAATGGAGTCTCCCTGAGGTTTAATAGACCACCCACACACTGGGGAAATGGAGTCTCCCTGAGGTTTAATAGACCACCCACACACTGGGGAAATGGAGTCTCCCTGAGGTTTAATAGACCACCCACACACTGGGGAAATGGAGTCTCCCTGAGGTTTAATAGACCACCCACACACTGGGGAAATGGAGTCTCCCTGGGGTTTAATAGACCACCCACACACTGGGGAAATGGAGTCTCCCTGAGGTTTAATAGACCACCCACACACTGGGGAAATGGAGTCTCCCTGAGGTTTAATAGACCACCCACACACTGGGGAAATGGAGTCTCCCTGAGGTTTAATAGACCACCCACACACTGGGGAAATGGAGTCTCCCTGGGGTTTAATAGACCACCCACACACTGGGGAAATGGAGTCTCCCTGAGGTTTAATAGACCACCCACACACTGGGGAAATGGAGTCTCCCTGAGGTTTAATAGACCACCCACACACTGGGGAAATGGAGTCTCCCTGAGGTTTAATAGACCACCCACACACTGGGGAAATGGAGTCTCCCTGAGGTTTAATAGACCACCCACACACTGGGGAAATGGAGTCTCCCTGAGGTTTAATAGACCACCCACACACTGGGGAAATGGAGTCTCCCTGAGGTTTAATAGACCACCCACACACTGGGGAAATGGAGTCTCCCTGAGGTTTAATAGACCACCCACACACTGGGGAAATGGAGTCTCCCTGAGGTTTAATAGACCACCCACACACTGGGGAAATCGAGTCTCCCTGAGGTTTAATAGACCACCCACACACTGGGGAAATGGAGTCTCCCTGAGGTTTAATAGACCACCCACACACTGGGGAAATGGAGTCTCCCTGAGGTTTAATAGACCACCCACACACTGGGGAAATGGAGTCTCCCTGAGGTTTAATAGACCACCCACACACTGGGGAAATGGAGTCTCCCTGAGGTTTAATAGACCACCCACACACTGGGGAAATATGGTCTCCCTGAGGTTTAATAGACCACCCACACACTGGGGAAATGGAGTCTCCCTGAGGTTTAATAGACCACCCACACACTGGGGAAATGGAGTCTCCCTGAGGTTTAATAGACCACCCACACACTGGGGAAATGGAGTCTCCCTGAGGTTTAATAGACCACCCACACACTGGGGAAATATGGTCTCCCTGAGGTTTCACCTGATGGGGAAATGGAGTCTCCCTGGGGTTTCACCTGCTGGGGAAATGGAGTCTCCCTGAGGTTTAATCTGCTGGGGAATTGGAGTCTCCCTGAGGTTTCACCTGCTCGGGAAAATGGAGTCTCCCTGAGGTTTAATCTGCTGGGGAAACGGAGTCTCCCTGGGGTTTCACCTGCTGGGGAAACGGAGTCTCCCTAATGTTTCATCTGCTGGGGAAATGGAGTCTCCCGGTGGTTTCATCTGCTGGGGAAATGGAGTCTCCCTGAGTTTTCATCTGGTACCTTGGGTGAATGGAGTCTCCCTGAGGTTTCATCTGCTGTGGAAATGGAGTCTCCCTGTGGTTTCACCTGCTGGAGAAATGGAGTCTCCTTAAGGTTTCATCTGCTGGGGAAATGGAGTCTCCCTGTGGTTTCACCTGCTGGAGAAATGGAGTCTCCTTAAGGTTTCATCTGCTGGGGAAATGGAGTCTCCCTGAGGTTTCACCTGCTGGGGAAATGGAGTCTCCCTGAGGTTTCACCTGTTGTGGAAATGGAGTCTCCCGGTGGTTTAATCTGCTGGGGAAATGGCGTCTCCCTGAGTTTTCATCTGGTAACTTGGGGGAAATGGAGTCTCCCTAAGGTTTAATAGACCACCCATGCAGTGGGGAAATGGGTTCTCCCTGAGGTTTCACCTGCTGGGGAAATTGAGTCTCCCTAAGGTTTAATAGACCACCCATGCAGTAGGGAAATGGAGTCTTCCTGAGGTTTCATCTGCTGGGGAAATGGAGTCTCCCTGAGGTTTCACCTGCTGGGGACATGGAGTCTCCCTAAGGTTTAATAGACCACCTATGCAGTGGGGAAATGGAGTCTCCCTGATGTTTCACCTGCTGGGGAAATG
>NC_048579.1:77108289-77125789 GCF_013265735.2 Oncorhynchus mykiss | reverse complement strand
AACACAGTTTTCAAAACTCTACACACTTATCCCATGACTTTAACCACAACCTGCACAACACTGTGGATTTACAGCACTTTGTTCAAATGCTAACACACTGCTGTCAAAACTGTGAACCACACATTCAAAACGGAATAGATTTCAGCCTTGTGCCTTTCAAACACTGCTGATTGCAATTTCAGCTGAAAGGCTAAGCAGGTGTCTTGTTTTAGACTTGTTAGTGAACACACACACATATTACAGTATATATAGGTAGAGCTCAGAAAGACTAATTTTGGAAATGGAACAAGGAAGATGGGTTCGTGGAGGGAGAAGGGTGGCAGGGAGAGGGCGGATGCGTGGAGGAAGACAAAGAAGACAAAGAGCTGTTATTTCAGATGAAATAAGGGCTACACTTATAGACCATGTCGTGAACCATGGTCTCTCATTGAGAGAGGCAGGGTTGAGGGTGCAACCCAATCTGCAAAGATCCACAGTGGCATCTGTAATGCGAATTTTCCATCATGCAAACAGGTGTGAGTTACATCCTTACAGTAAATGAAAACATTACAGGAATCTATTTTGTATTGCAATTATATAATATTTACACAGATATACAGTGCCTTGCGAAAGTATTTGGCCCCCTGAAACTTTGCGACCTTTTGCCACATTTTAGGCTTCAAACATAAAGATGTAAAACTGTATTTTTTTGTGAAGAATCAACAACAAATGGGACACAATCATGAAGTGGAACGACATTTATTGGATATTTCAAACTTTTTTAACAAATCAAAAACTGAAAAATTGGGCGTGCAAAATTATTCAGCCCCCTTAAGTTAATACTTTGTAGCGCCACCTTTTGCTGCGATTACAGCTGTAAGTCGCTTGGGGTATGTCTCTATCAGTTTTGCACATCGAGAGACTGAATTTTTTTCCCTATCCTCCTTGCAAAACAGTTCGAGCTCAGTGAGGTTGGATGGAGAGCGTTTGTGAACAGCAGTTTTCAGTTCTTTCCACAGATTCTCGATTGGATTCAGGTCTGGACTTTGACTTGGCCATTCTAACACCTGGATATGTTTATTTTTGAACCATTCCATTGTAGATTTCTGCAGTATTGAAGGTCCCCAAGAAACCATTGGCCTCCATCATTCTGAAATGGAAGAAGTTTGGAACCACCACCACTCTTCCTAGAGCTGGTCGCCCGGCCAAACTGAGCAATCGGGGGAAAAGGGCCTTGGTCAGGGATGTGACCAAGAACCCGATGGTCACTCTGATACAGCTCCAGAGTTCCTCTGTGGAGATAAGAGAACCTTCCAGAAGGACAACAATCTCTGCAGAACTCCACCAATCTGGCCTTTATGGTAGAGTGGCCAGACGGAAGCCACTCCTCAGTAAAAGACACATGACAAAACGCTTGGAGTTTCCCAACAGGCACCTAAAGGACTATCAGACCATTAGAAACACGATTATCTGGTCTGATGAAACCAGGGTTGAACTCTTTTGCCTGAATGCCAAGAGTCACCTCTTGAGGAAACCTGGCACCATCCCTACGGGGAAGCATGGTGGTGGTGGCATCATGTCTGGAGGAAACCTGGCACCATCCCTACGGTGAAGCATGGTGGTGGTGGCATCATGTATGGAGGAAACCTGGCACCATCCCTACGGTGAAGCATAGTGGTGGTGGCATCATGTCTGGAGGAAACCTGGCACCATCCCTACGGTAAAGCATGGTGATGGTAGCATCATGTCTGGAGGAAACCTGGCACCATCCCTACGGTGAAGCATGGTGATGGCAGCATCATGTCTGAAGGAAACCTGGCACCATCCCTACGGTGAAGCATAGTGGTGGTGGCATCATGTCTGGAGGAAACCTGGCACCATCCCTATGGTGAAGCATGGTGATGGTAGCATCATGTCTGGAGGAAACCTGGCACCATCCCTATGGTGAAGCATGGTGATGGTAGCATCATGTCTGGAGGAAACCTGGCACCATCCCTACGGTAAAGCATGGTGATGGTAGCATCATGTCTGGAGGAAACCTGGCACCATCCCTACGGTAAAGCATGGTGATGGTAGCATCATGTCTGGAGGAAACCTGGCACCATCCCTACGGTGAAGCATGGTGATGGCAACATCATGTCTGGAGGAAACCTGGCACCATCCCTACGGTGAAGCATAGTGGTGGTGGCATCATGTCTGGAGGAAACCTGGCACCATCCCTACGGTGAAGCATGGTGATGGTGGCATCATGTCTGGAGGAAACCTGGCACCATCCCTACGGTGAAGCATGGTGATGTCAGCATCATGTCTGGAGGAAACCTGGCACCATCCCTACGGTAAAGCATGGTGATGGCGGTGTCATGCTGTGGGGATGTTTTTCAGCCGCAGGGACTGCGAGACCAGTCTTGATCGGGGGAAAGATGAATGGAGCAAAGTACAGAGATATCCTTGATGAAAACCTGCTCCAGAGCACTCAGGACCTCAGACTGGGGCGGTTCAGGACAACGACCCTAAGCACACAGCCAAGCCAACGCAGGAGTGGCTTTGGGACAAGTCTCTGAATGTCCTTGAGTGGCCCAGTCAGAGCCCGTACTTGAACGCGATTGAACATCTCTGGAGAGACCTGAAAATAGCTGTGTAGCAGCACTCCCCATCCAACCTGACAGAGCTTTAGAGGCAGAGAAGAATGGCAGAAATTCCCCAAACACAGGTCTGCCAAGCTTGTAGCTTCATACCCAAGAAGACTGGAGGCTGTAATCGCTGCCAATGGTTTGTCGTGGAAATTGTACACATGGGGCAAAGTCTTAAATGAATCATTGTTTATTAACAGTAAACTGGCGAGGTCACAGTCAAACTTAGATGTACCGGTCTGAAGTGAACTCCCCCGGGACAGTTGCTGTTAGTTCTCTTATATACGGATTACACAGACAAATTATATTTGCATGATTTACATGATTCATTATTCATATTTAGTTCATCATTAACATTTGGTTCCTGCATGTGAACGACCAATACCTCACGAGGCTTCTTCATCTCCAAGCGGAGGCCTTGACACTGAGATATCCCTGTTTCCGTTCTCAAAACAAGGTTCTGGGCCTACTGCCAAATTGTAGATACTGAGCGTGAGGATTCCTCCCAGGCACATTCAATCAGTCACTTGCATGAACACAGAAATTGCTTATTAGAAAAGCACAAACAGAACATTTTCCTACACAGGAGCTTCAAAATACTGAGTAAATAGTCTGAATACTTATGTAAATGTCATATTTCATTTATTTATTTTATTTTTTTAACATATTTGCAAAATCAAAAATATAAAAAACAGTTATGGGGTATTGTATGTAGATTGTTGATGGGGGGGGGGGGGTGGACAATTGAATCCATTTTATAATAAGGCTGCAACGTAACAAAATGTGGACAAAGTCAAGGGGTTTGAATACTTTCTGAATGCACTGTACAGTATATAGGGAAAAGGGTGCCTGTTGGAAGTCAGCCTGTCTCTCCGAGCTAAACAGCCCTGTGCTGTTTCTGTATGTACTGCAATGGATTGAAGGATTTCTGTTGTTTTGTCAGGACACATTAGCTCTCTGTCTGTCGAGACTCTCTGTCTGTCGAGACTCGCTGTCTGTCGAGACTCTCTGTCTGTTAAAACTCTCTGTCTGTCGAGACTCGCTGTCTGTCGAGACTCGCTGTCTATCGAGACTCTCTGTCTGTCGAGACTCTCTGTCTGTCGAGACTCGCTGTCTGGCGAGACTCTCTGTCTGTTTAAACTCTCTGTCTGTCGAGACTCTCTGTCTGTCGAGACTCGCTGTCTGTCGAGACTCTCTGTCTGTTAAAACTCTCTGTCTGTCGAGACTCGCTGTCTGTCGAGACTCTCTGTCTGTTAAAACTCTCTGTCTGTCGAGACTCTCTGTCTGTAAAAACTCTCTGTCTGTCGAGACTCGCTGTCTGTCGAGACTCTGTCTGTATGGTCCCTCACTAGCTTTAAGCACCAGCTTTCAGAGGAGCTCACAGATTACTGCACCTGTACATAGCCCACCTATAATTTAGCCCAAACAACTACCTCTTTCCCTACTGTATTTATTTTATTTATTTATTTATTTTGCTCCTTTGCACCCCATTATTTTAATTTCTACTTTGCACATTATCCCATTGCAAATCTACCATTCCAGTGTTTTACTTGCTATATTGTATTTACTTTCCCACCATGGCCTTTTTTTTGCCTTTACCTCCCTTATCTCACCTCATTTGCTCACATTGTATATAGACTTGTTTATACTGTATTATTGACTGTATGTTTGATTTACTCCAGGTGTAACTCTGTGTCGTTGTATGTGTCAGACTGCTTTGCTTTATCTCGGCCAGGTCGCAAATGTAAATGAGAACTTGTTCTCAACTAGCCTCCCTGGTTAAATAAAGGTGTTCTCAACTAGCCTCCCTGGTTAAATAAAGGTGTTCTCAACTAGCCTCCCTGGTTAAATAAAGGTAAAATAAAATAAATAACATAAAATGGTTCTCTCCTCAGGAGAGATTCTCTGTCTGTTTGGTTCTGTCCTCAGTAGAGACTGTCTGTATGGTTCTGTCCTCAATAGAGATTATCTGTCTGTATGGTTCTGTCCTCAGTAGAGATTATCTGTCTGTATGGTTCTGTCCTCAGTAGAGATTATCTGTCTGTATGGTTCTGTCCTCAATAGAGATTATCTGTCTGTATGGTTCTGTCCTCAATAGAGATTATCTGTCTGTATGGTTCTGTCCTCAGTAGAGACTGTCTGTATGGTTCTCTCCTCAATAGAGATTATCTGTCTGTATGGTTCTGTCCTCAGTAGAGACTGTCTGTATGGTTCTCTCCTCAATAGAGATTCTCTGTCTGTTTGGTTCTGTCCTCAGTAGAGACTGTCTGTATGGTTCTGTCCTCAATAGAGATTATCTGTCTGTATGGTTCTGTCCTCAGTAGAGACTGTCTGTATGGTTCTCTCCTCAATAGAGATTCTGTCTGTATGGTTCTGTCCTCAGTAGAGACTGTCTGTATGGTTCTCTCCTCAATAGAGATTCTCTGTCTGTATGGTTCTGTCCTCAGTAGAGACTGTCTGTATGGTTCTCTCCTCAATAGAGATTCTCTGTCTGTATGGTTCTCTCCTCAATAGAGATTCTCTGTCTGTATGGCTCTCTCCTCAATAGAGATTATCTGTCTGTATGGTTCTGTCCTCAGTAGAGATTATCTGTGTGTATGGTTCTGTCCTCAATAGAGATTATCTGTCTGTAGGTTTCTCTCCTCAGTAGAGACTCTCTGTCTGTATGTTTCTCTCCTCAGTACAGACTCTCTGTCTGTAGGTTTCTCTCCTCAGTACAGACTCTCTGTCTGTAGGTTTCTCTCCTCAGTAGAGATTATCTGTCTGTATGTTTCTCTCCTCAGTAGAGACTCTCTGTCTGTATGTTTCTCTCCTCAGTACAGACTCTCTGTCTGTAGGTTTCTCTCCTCAGTACAGACTCTCTGTCTGTAGGTTTCTCTCCTCAGTACAGACTCTCTGTCTGTATGTTTCTCTCCTCAGTAGAGATTATCTGTCTGTATGTTTCTCTCCTCAGTACAGACTCTCTGTCTGTATGTTTCTCTCCTCAGTAGAGATCATCTGTCTGTAGGTTTCTCTCCTCAGTAGAGACTCTCTGTCTGTATGTTTCTCTCCTCAGTAGAGATGATCTGTCTGTATGTTTCTCTCCTCAGTACAGACTCTCTGTCTGTATGTTTCTCTCCTCAGTACAGACTCTCTGTCTGTATGTTTCTCTCCTCAGTACAGACTCTCTGTATGTTTCTCTCCTCAGTAGAGATCATCTGTCTGTAGGTTTCTCTCCTCAGTACAGACTCTCTGTCTGTATGTTTCTCTCCTCAGTACAGACTCTCTGTCTGTATGTTTCTCTCCTCAGTACAGACTCTCTGTCTGTATGTTTCTCTCCTCAGTAGAGTTTATCTGTCTGTATGTTTCTCTCCTCAGTAGAGATTATCTGTCTGTATGTTTCTCTCCTCAGTACAGACTCTCTGTCTGTATGTTTCTCTCCTCAGTAGAGATCATCTGTCTGTAGGTTTCTCTCCTCAGTAGAGACTCTCTGTCTGTATGTTTCTCTCCTCAGTAGAGATTATCTGTCTGTATGTTTCTCTCCTCAGTACAGACTCTCTGTCTGTATGTTTCTCTCCTCAGTACAGACTCTCTGTCTGTATGTTTCTCTCCTCAGTACAGACTCTCTGTATGTTTCTCTCCTCAGTAGAGATCATCTGTCTGTAGGTTTCTCTCCTCAGTACAGACTCTCTGTATGTTTCTCTCCTCAGTAGAGATCATCTGTCTGTATGTTTCTCTCCTCAGTACAGACTCTCTGTCTGTAGGTTTCTCTCCTCAGTACAGACTCTCTGTCTGTATGTTTCTCTCCTCAGTACAGACTCTCTGTCTGTATGTTTCTCTCCTCAGTACAGACTCTCTGTCTGTATGTTTCTCTCCTCAGTAGAGTTTATCTGTCTGTATGTTTCTCTCCTCAGTACAGACTCTCTGTCTGTATGTTTCTCTCCTCAGTACAGACTCTCTGTCTGTAGGTTTCTCTCCTCAGTACAGACTCTCTGTCTGTATGTTTCTCTCCTCAGTAGAGTTTATCTGTCTGTATGTTTCTCTCCTCAGTACAGACTCTCTGTCTGTATGTTTCTCTCCTCAGTACAGACTCTCTGTCTGTAGGTTTCTCTCCTCAGTACAGACTCTCTGTCTGTATGTTTCTCTCCTCAGTACAGACTCTCTGTCTGTATGTTTCTCTCCTCAGTAGAGATTATCTGTCTGTATGTTTCTCTCCTCAGTAGAGACTCTCTGTCTGTATGTTTCTCTCCTCAGTACAGACTCTCTGTCTGTAGGTTTCTCTCCTCAGTACAGACTCTCTGTCTGTATGTTTCTCTCCTCAGTACAGACTCTCTGTCTGTATGTTTCTCTCCTCAGTACAGACTCTCTGTCTGTATGTTTCTCTCCTCAGTAGAGATTATCTCAGCCTCACTGCAAAGAAAAGGGTTCTTCACTTGAAGAAGGGTATCTAGCACTGTGAAGTGTGTGTATGTGCCTGTGTGCGTGTGTGTGCGTGTGTGCGCGTGCGTATGCGTGTGCGTGCGTTCGCGTGCGTGCGTGCGTATGCGTGTGTTTGTGTGTGTGTGCGTGCATGCGTGCGTGTGTGTGTGTGCGTGTGTGTGCGTGCGTATGCGTGTGTGTGCGTGCGTGTGTGTGTGAAATATAGCACTTCTAACATCTCAGTTCTCACCCTGGCAGCCACGTCCAGGGTTCTTCAGTTGATTGGTACACATTCACCATGCAGTGAATCATTGAAACTGAAGCACCCACTTCAAGAGGCTATTGACTGGTGAGCAACCTATACATCTCTTCTCCGGCTCTCAGCGCTTCGTACAAGTTTACAGGCATTTACAACGATTGTTCCCGAGCATCTCTTCTGAAGACACACTCTATTGCTGTGCAGCTTGAGTTTGTTGTTGTCAGGTTAGGAAAGTCAAAGAGGTTCATCCATCCAGCAGGTACCTGAGGCAGGAGGTGTTTGACAGACCTATGATTATCATGGCAGCTCAGTGCTCCCTTGAGGTAAAGTACTCTCCTCAGAGAGAGAAGCGGGGAGAGGGAGAGAGAAATGGGCTATTTGGCCCTAAACAGGGAGTGTACACAGTGGCAGAATACCTGACCACTGTGACTGACTCAAACTTAAGGAAAGCTTTGTATGACCATATGAGAGACACATATTTCCCTCAGATTACACAGATCCACAAAGAATTCGAAAACAAACCCAATTTTGATAAACTCCCATATCTACTGGGTGAAATACCACAGTGTGACATCACAGCAGCAAGATGTGACCTGTTGCCACGAGAAAAGGGCAACCAGTGAAGAACAAACACCAACACCAAATACAACCCATATTTATGTTTATTTATTTTCCCTTTTGTACTTCAACCATTTGTACATCGTTACAACACTGTATATATATATAATATGACATTTGTAATGTCTTCATTCTTTTGGAACTTCTGTATGTGTAATGTTTACTGTTAATTGTTATTGTTTATTTCACTTTTGTATATTATCTTCTTCACTTGCTTTGGCAATGTTAACATATGTTTCCCATGCCAATAAAGTCATGGAATTGAATTGAATTGAATTAAAATAAAGTTATAGAGGGAGAGAAAGAGAGGGAAAGAGAGAAAGAGGTGAGAGAGAGACGAAGAGAGAAAGAAAGAAAGATGGAGAGAGAGTCACAGAGAGGGAGAGAGAGAGAGACAGAGAACGAGAGAGAGAGAGACAGAGACAGAGAGAGAGAGAGAGACAGAGAAAGAGAGAGAGAGAGAGACAGAGAACGAGAGAGAGAGAGACAGAGACAGAGAGAGAGAGAGAGAGAGACAGAGAAAGAGAGAAAGAGAGAGAGAGAGAGAGAGAGGGGATGACAGATTGAAATAGAAGTTGAATTGAGAGAGAACGAGTCTCACTGTTCACACCTCTTTCACAGTGAGGCTCGGCAGCTGCAGTTGACTGTCCTCACAGCCAGATGTGACGTACCAGTGAATAAGTATTTAACCAGGCTGATGTATTTATGTCTGGGGAAGTGGACCAGGTTTAAGGGGACAGAGTTCACTACACCTCACAAGATCACAGTCAGTGGTCGTCTCCACAAATGCAGTGAATATAAATCAGATCAAATCAAATGTTATTGGTCACATACACATGGTTAGCAGATGTTATTGGTCACATACACATGGTTAGCAGATGTTATTGGTCACATACACATGGTTAGCAGATGTTATTGGTCACATACACATGGTTAGCAGATGTTATTGGTCACATACACATGGTTAGCAGATGTGATTGGTCACATACACATGGTTAGCAGATGTTATTGGTCACATACACATGGTTAGCAGATGTTGTTGGTCACATACACATGGTTAGCAGATGTTATTGGTCACATACACATGGTTAGCAGATGTTATTGGTCACATACACATGGTTAGCAGATGTGATTGGTCACATACACATGGTTAGCAGATGTTATTGGTCACATACACATGGTTAGCAGATGTTATTGGTCACATACACATGGTTAGCAAATGTTATTGGTCACATGGTTAGCAGATGTTATTGGTCACATACACATGGTTAGCAGATGTTATTGGTCACATACACATGGTTAGCAGATGTTATTGGTCACATACACATGGTTAGCAAATGTTATTGGTCACATACACATGGTTAGCAGATGTTATTGGTCACATACACATGGTTAGCAGATGTGATTGGTCACATACACATGGTTAGCAGATGTGATTGATCACATAAACATGGTTAGCAGATGTTATTGGTCACATACACATGGTTAGCAGAGGTTGTTGGTCACATACACATGGTTAGCAGATGTTACTGTGAGTGTTGTGAAATGCTTGTGCTCCTAGTTCTGACAGTGCAGTAATATCTAACAAGTAATCTAACAATCCCCCAACAACTACCTAATACACACAAATCTAAAGGATGGAATGAGAATATGTACATATAAATATATGGATGAGTGATGGTCGAGCGGCATCGGCAAGGTGCAGTAGATGGTATAAAATACAGTATATACATATGAGATGAGTAATGTGAGATATGTAAACATTATTAAAGTGCCATTATTTAGAGTGGCTAGTGATCCATTTATTAAAGTGGCCAGAGATTTGAGTCTGTATGTTGGCAGCAGCCTCTCTGTGTTAGTGATGGCTTTTCAGCAGTCTGATGGCCTTGAGATAGAGGCTGTTTTTCAGTCTCTCGGTCTCAGCTTTGATGCACCTGTACTGACCTCGCCTTCTGGATGACAGCGGGGTGAACAGGCAGTGGCTCAGGTGGTTGTTGTCCTTGATTATCTTTTTGGCCTTCCTGTAACATTGGGTGGTGTAGGTGTCATGGAGGGCAGGTAGTTTGCCCACGGTGATGCGTTTTTCAGACCTCACCACCCTCTGGAGAGCCTTGCGGTTGTGGGCGGAGCAGCTGCCGTACCAGGCCGTGATACAGCCCGACAGGATGCTCTTGATTGTGCATCATGTAAAAGTTTGTCAGGGTTTTTCGGTGACAAGCCAAATTTCTTCAGCCTGATGAGGTTGAAGAGGTGCTGTTGTGCCTTCTTCACCACGCTGTCTGTCTGTGTGTTGGACGATTTCAGTTTGTCTGTGATGTGTACGCCGGGGAACTTAAAACTTTCCACCTTCTCCACTACTGCCCCGTCGATGTGGACAGGGGAGTGCTCCCTTTGCTGTTTCCTGAAGTCCACGATCATCTCCTTTGTTTTGTTGAAGTTGAGTGAGAGGTTGTTTTCTTGACACCAGACTCCCAGAGCCCTCACCTTCTCCCTGTAGGCCGTCTCATCGTTGTTGGCGAGCCTACTACTGTTGTATCGTCTGCAAATTTGATGATTGAGTTGGAGGTGTGAATGGCCACACAGTCGTGGGTGAACAGGGAGTACAGGGGGGGGTGGGCAAGCACACACCCTTGTGGGGCCCCAGTGTTGAGGGTCAGCGAAGTGGAGATGTTGTTTCCTACCTTCACCACCTGGGGTGTGGCCCGTCAGAAAGTCCAGGACCCAATTACACAGGGAAGGGGTTGTGACCCAGGGCCTCCAGCTTGATCACGAGCTTGGAGGGAACTATGGTGTTGAACGCTGAGCTGTAGTCTACGAACAGCATTCTCACAAAGGTATTCCTCTTGTCCGGGTTGGATAGGGCAGTGTGCAGTGTGATGGCGATCGTGTCATCTGTGGACGCCATCGCAGACAGAGTCAGTAGACAGGGAAAGACTGACTGTTTTCACGCGCCTCTATTCTGACATTAACTGATAGCAGTGGGAGCTGACATTTAGCTCAGAGTCGGTGTCAGGCGGGTGGCAGAGGCGTCTGTATGTATCACGTTTCACACAGAGTGCTAATGGATTATGTGTAGGCCAACCAGAGGAGCTTGAACGCGTGTGCAGAGTGAAACAGTTCACACGTGTCTTTTTACAGTATATCTGGAAAGGGGGGTGAGGGGGGGGGGATTTGAGCCTGGTTTTACAGCTTGTTGCTATGGTGAACATAGCAACAAGCTAAATGCTACTCATTCCTTAACAAAGAACAGAGAATATCAGGATCTTAACAGCATCCTTCCACAGTAGCATGTACAGGTGCAGGATCTTCATTTGATCAAACTTTTTTTTTTGTGCTGAGAATTTTCCACAGCAAACTTGTAGTGTATCAACCACGTCCACAACCTTTTTCTTTAATAATAGTCCACATGATAATTCACATTTCCTGTCGCTGCACGATTATTTTTCCTGCTTTAGCAAAATGGCTCAAATTAAGATCCTACATCTGTAGCTTTGGGCTGATATCCCCAACATCAGAATCACATAAATACAAGTGGGAACACATCCTGTTGTACTCAGAAAAAGCAGCTCAGACCGTCTATTTCAGATGCTGTCAGTCTAATATGAAGCAAAACAGAAATTGTATTTTGTGATCCCATAATTTTGAATTTGTATTAGGATATTGAAACTGGATTTAATTCATGTCGCATTCAGTTTTAAAATCCAATTTCATTTGAATTGAATATTCAAATGCAATATTAGTTTCGATATAGTAGATATTTTATTAATTGTCTCTGTATCAAGTCTAGAAACTTTCACTTCCAGTTGATCAAAGTTTCATATATTGTAATTCTCAGATGCATTCAGATCCAGTTTTCAAATTCAGTTCTCTAAATTCAGATCCAGTTTTCAAATTCAGTTCTCTAAATTCAGATCCAGTTTTCAAATTCAGTTCTCTAAATTCAGATCCAGTTTTCAAATTCAGTTCTCTAAATTCAGATCCAGTTTTCAAATTCAGTTCTCTAAATTCAGATCCAGTTTTCAAATTCAGTTCTCTAAATTCAGATCCAGTTTTCAAATTCAGTTCTCTAAATTCAGATCCAGTTTTCAAATTCCGTTCTCTAAATTCAGACCCATTTTTCAAATTCAGTTCTCTAAATTCAGATCCAGTTTTCAAATTCAGTTCTCTAGGAGGAGAACAGATAGAAGACTGTGTTAGCCCACTTAGCTAAAGCCTATAGGGATAAGTTAAGGAAGTGAATGTAAAGGACGACAAGTTGCTTGCTTATCGAGTAACACTTCCCCTCTGAATAAAGCTCATACCGAGACTCGAACTCAGGACCTCTGCCTCGCAAAAACACACTTGACCACCCTCCTGAAGAGTTCCAACCCACAGCGCTATTGATGAGCAACCTAATGACATAGTTTCAAGTAGTCATTAGAAGGGTAACGTGACTGACTGGGTTAACACTGTGGCTAGCCTGCTGAGATAAAGCCTAGGCATTGGTTCTGTGACTTGGTTGGGCTGCTGTGCGTTAGGCCTGATTTAGAACCCCATCAGGTATATTGGTGCCGTGATCTCTGAGTGTGAGGTCAAAGTGGGGGGGGGGGGGGTGAAATGTGACCGAGGTGGTTCGATGAGTAACCTTGCTGGAGAATTGCAGACTTGTTTTTAGCTTCCTGAACTCTTTTGCTCAGTGGGCTAGCACAGCCTTGCGACATGCAGTAGGCCTGGTTCCAACCCAGTCAGGCACAAGAACACGGTTACATAGGGAGTGGAAAGGTTGTCCTTGGGAGGGTTATGACAAGGCTATTCAACCTCTATTCTTATGAAGGCCACATTATTGTGACACTTCCTTTTAATTGACGTGTCCTGCTCAGACTGTGATCATCATTAGAAGGAATGTTCATGTTACAGAGAATGAGGTCATAATAGCTTATAGCCAAAACGGTTCAAACGCTACAATTGTATTTAATTTGAATTCTATACTTTTTCCATTTGTATTAGGATATTGAATTTAAATGTAATATTTTTTTTTAAATTTGTATTGCACAAATTGAATCATTGAATTCATAAATTGAACTTGTATTTCATGATTTGAAACTGAATTGAATGAATATTACATTCAGTTGTAAAATACAATGATTAACTGATTTGAATGTTCAAATTCAATATCGCTCCTACCATAAACCAAATCTCCCTGATCTAACTAGTCAATACCAACTCTAACGGGACTCCTCAGAGATGCCTGATGGAAATATGTCTTCGTAGTGGGGTTTTTTTTTTGTGGTATTTTTTTTGTCTCAGGCAGGTTTCTATCTGTCTGGAGTTAAGGACCCCACGGAGATATCGTTGTTTTACCTGCACATGACAAGTTCCCTTGGCTGTTGAACAGGTGTAATGCAGATACTCTCCATAGATGTATGAGACACTTCCTCTGTTCAGTAGAGCTAAACCAATTCTTCAATGACTCCCAATCAAAAGTAAACATCTATATTTTGCGGGTTGGTTTTTTGTTGTTGCGGTTGTTTGTTTATTAAGCTTATCTTTCTGTGACTCTGGTTTGACGTGTTTTTTTTTTTTTGCATCACTTCTGGAGTTTTCCATGACGTGGAAGTGCAGACAGCTTGTTTTCTCCAGTAAAGACGAGCGGTAAGGGATGTGAGAGCCGAAAGCTTTGAAAGTGAAATTGCCCCGGCTATTTTCTGCCTTGAAAGGTTTTTCCTTTTTCAACTTCACAACTTGAAAGGACTTTTTCTTGTTTTCTAAGATTCCATCTCATCTTATGGAATATTTTATCTGTGTTTTCCGTTTCAATGGAGGGTCATATACCTTCATGTCCTTTCATGCTGCACGGTTGTTTTTGGCATGGTACCGTAAGATTTATTTTGTAGCCTATTTGAGTAAATGGGACAAATTGTGACCGGCCGCCTTGATTCGGTCTTACGTAGCTAAATTTGAAATTGTGTTTTTAAATTATTATTTTTTTTACATTGAATAAAAGCAGAGACTCAGAGCTACAACATGGTATATTATACACTGCAGTTGAGGAACAATGGGAAAGTCATTCTGCTTTGAAAGTTGATCAACTTGTAACTCCACTTTTGAGACAATTACCTGTAAAATGTTTTGGTTCACCTACTGGAGAGCTCTTCTTTGTCTCCACCCCCATTCAGCATCGTTCACACCCTCTTAAGCCTTAGCCCCACCCATTCAGCATCGTTCACACCCTCTTAAGCCTTATCCCCACCCATTCAGCATCGTTCACACCCTCTTAAGCCTTAGCCCCACCCATTCAGCATCGTTCACACCCTCTTAAGCCTTATCCCCACCCATTCAGCATCATTCACACCCTCTTAAGCCTTATCCCCACCCATTCAGCATCGTTCACACCCTCTTAAGCCTTAGCCCCACCCATTCAGCATCGTTCACACCCTTTTAAGCCTTAGCCCCACCCATTCAGCATCGTTCACACCCTCTTAAGCCTTAGCCCCACCCATTCAGCTTCGTTCACACCCTCTTAAGCCTTAGCCCCGCCCATTCAGCTTCGTTCACACCCTCTTAAGCCTTAGCCCCGCCCATCTCTTTAAGGATTCACGTGCCAGGTCGTGTGCTAAACAGTGAGTAGTGTAGTAAAGATTAAGACTAAACGTGGTAAATGTAGTAGCCTACAGTAAGGAAAACTTCCACGAACACAGAAAGTGTCCAGATAAAAAAATATGTATATTATATAAAAAATATAAAAGATATAAAAATATATATATATATTAGATGATGCTGACCCAGACACACTTGTCTAAACTGATGGGTCACCTGAAAGAAATGCTATAACCCCCAAACCACATCTTGCTCAGTGGATGGGTCTGTACAGAAGGTGGAAACTGTACAGCCAAATGGTTTATTTGCATAGAAGCAATATCAGAAATAGATCGTGTCAATATTAATAAAATAATATACAGTATGAACAAAAACACTCAGGGGTTAAGTGGCTGAGCAGCAGTCCATTATAGTGTATAGAGAGCAGAGGTATTGAGGTAAAACCATTGATAGAGTGCAGTATGTTAAGGAAATATATTGAGGTAAAACCATTGATAGAGTGCAGTATGTTGAGGAAAGATATTGAGGTAAAACCATTGGTAGTGTACAGTATGTTGAGGAAAGATAGTACGGTAAAACCATTGGTAGTGTACAGTATGTTGAGGAAAGACCATTGGTAGTGTACAGTATGTTGAGGAAAGATATTGAGGTAAAACCATTGGTAGTGTACAGTATGTTGAGGAAAGATATTGAGGTAAAACCATTGGTAGTGTACAGTATGTTGAGGAAAGACCATTGGTAGTGTGCAGTATGTTGAGGAAAGATATTGAGGTAAAACCATTGGTAGCGTACAGTATGTTGAGGAAAGACCATTGGTAGCGTACAGTATGTTGAGGAAAGACCATTGGTAGTGTACAGTATGTTGAGGAAAGATATTGAGGTAAAACCATTGGTAGTGTGCAGTATGTTGAGGAAAGACCATTGGTAGCGTACAGTATGTTGAGGAAAGACCATTGGTAGCGTACAGTATGTTGAGGAAAGATATTGAGGTAAAACCATTGGTAGTGTGCAGTATGTTGAGGAAAGACCATTGGTAGCGTACAGTATGTTGAGGAAAGACCATTGGTAGCGTACAGTATGTTGAGGAAAGATATTGAGGTAAAACCATTGGTAGTGTGCAGTATGTTGAGGAAAGACCATTGGTAGCGTACAGTATGTTGAGGAAAGACCATTGATAGTGTACAGTATGTTGAGGAAAGATATTGAGGTAAAACCATTGGTAGTGTACAGTATGTTGAGGAAAGACCATTGGTAGCGTACAGTATGTTGAGGAAAGACCATTGGTAGCGTACAGTATGTTGAGGAAAGATATTGAGGTAAAACCATTGGTAGTGTACAGTATGTTGAGGAAAGACCATTGGTAGCGTACAGTATGTTGAGGAAAGACCATTGGTAGCGTACAGTATGTTGAGGTAAAACCATTGGTAGTGTACAGTATGTTGAGGAAAGACCATTGGTAGTGTGCAGTATGTTGAGGAAAGACCATTGGTAGCGTACAGTATGTTGAGGAAAGACCATTGGTAGTGTACAGTATGTTGAGGAAAGACCATTGGTAGTGTACAGTATGTTGAGGAAAGACCATTGGTAGCGTACAGTATGTTGAGGAAAGACCATTGGTAGTGTACAGTATGTTGAGGAAAGACCATTGGTAGTGTGCAGTATGTTGAGGAAAGACCATTGGTAGCGTACAGTATGTTGAGGAAAGACAATTGGTAGTGTGCAGTATGTTGAGGAAAGACCATTGGTAGTGTGCAGTATGTTGAGGAAAGACCATTGGTAGTGTGCAGTATGTTGAGGAAAGACCATTGGTAGCGTACAGTATGTTGAGGAAAGACCATTGGTAGCGTACAGTATGTTGAGGAAAGACCATTGGTAGTGTGCAGTATGTTGAGGAAAGACCATTGGTAGTGTACAGTATGTTGAGGAAAGACCATTGGTAGTGTACAGTATGTTGAGGAAAGACCATTGGTAGTGTGCAGTATGTTGAGGAAAGACCATTGGTAGTGTGCAGTATGTTGAGGAAAGACCATTGGTAGTGTACAGTATGTTGAGGAAAGACCATTGGTAGCGTACAGTATGTTGAGGAAAGACCATTGGTAGCGTACAGTATGTTGAGGAAAGACCATTGGTAGTGTGCAGTATGTTGAGGAAAGACCATTGGTAGTGTACAGTATGTTGAGGAAAGACCATTGGTAGCGTACAGTATGTTGAGGAAAGACCATTGGTAGCGTACAGTATGTTGAGGAAAGACCATTGGTAGTGTGCAGTATGTTGAGGAAAGACCATTGGTAGTGTGCAGTATGTTGAGGAAAGACCATTGGTAGTGTGCAGTATGTTGAGGAAAGACCATTGGTAGTGTACAGTATGTTGAGGAAAGACCATTGGTAGCGTACAGTATGTTGAGGAAAGACCATTGGTAGCGTACAGTATGTTGAGGAAAGACCATTGGTAGTGTACAGTATGTTGAGGAAAGATATTGAGGTAAAACCGGGTACAAGACTGGAAGGCTCTACCACTAATTCACCACAGTTGTGAAATAGAGCCCGAAGCCGACAGGATACTCCATCTAATCTTACTTATTAATACAACCAGTGTTGTGAAATAGAGCCCGAAGCCGACAGGATACTCCATCTAATCTTACTTATTAATACGACCAGTGTTGTGAAATAGAGCCCGAAGCCGACAGGATACTCCATCTAATCTTACTTATTAATACGACCAGTGTTGTGAAATAGAGCCCGAAGCCGACAGGATACTCCATCTAATCTTACTTATTAATACAACCAGTGTTGTGAAATAGAGCCCGAAGCCGACAGGATACTCCATCTAATCTTACTTATTAATACGACCAGCGGTATGAAATAGAGCCCGAAGCCGACAGGATACTCCATCTAATCTTACTTATTAATACGACCAGCGGTATGAAATAGAGCCCGAAGCCGACAGGATACTCCATCTAATCTTACTTATTAATACGACCAGTGGTATGAAATAGAGCCCGAAGCCGACAGGATACTCCATCTAATCTTACTTATTAATA